>NW_026289684.1:95000-97637 GCF_023373465.1 Oncorhynchus keta | reverse complement strand
TCACACCTGTATCTACTGGTCACACCTGTACTACTGGTCACACCTGTACTACTGGTCACACCTGTACTACTGGTCACACCTGTACTACTGGTCATACCTGTTCTACTGGTCATACCTGTACTACTGGTCATACCTGTTCTACTGGTCATACCTGTACTACTGGTCACACCTGTACTACTGGTCACACCTGTACTACTGGTCACACCTGTACTACTGGTCACACCTGTACCACTCGTCATACCTATACTACTGGTCACACCTGTACTAATGGTCACACCTGTACCACTCGTCATACCTGTACCACTGGTCACACCTGTACTACTGGTCATACCTGTACCACTCGTCATACCTATACTACTGGTCACACCTGTACTACTGGTCACACCTGTACCACTCGTCATACCTGTACCACTGGTCACACCTGTACTACTGGTCATACCTGTACTACTGGTCATACCGGTTCTACTGGTCATACCTGTACTACTGGTCACACCTGTACTACTGGTCACACCTGTACTACTGGTCACACCTGTACCACTCGTCATACCTATACTACTGGTCACACCTGTACTACTGGTCACACCTGTACCACTCGTCATACCTATAATACTAGTCACACCTGTACTACTGGTCATACCTGTACTACTGGTCATACCTGTTCTACTGGTCACACCTGTACTACTGGTCACACCTGTACTACTGGTCACACCTGTACCACTCGTCATACCTATACTACTGGTCACACCTGTACTACTGGTCACACCTGTACTACTGGTCACACCTATACTACTGGTCACACCTGTACTACTGGTCACACCTGTACCACTCGTCATACCTGTACTACTGGTCACACCTGTACTACTGGTCACACCTGTACTACTGGTCATACCTGTACCACTGGTCATACCTATACTACTGGTCACACCTGTACTACTGGTCATACCTGTACTACTGGTCATACCTGTACTACTGGTCATACCTGTACTACTGGTCATACCTGTACTACTGGTCACACCTGTACTACTGGTCACACCTGTACTACTGGTCACACCTGTACCACTCGTCATACCTATACTACTGGTCACACCTGTACTACTGGTCACACCTGTACCACTCGTCATACCTATACTACTGGTCACACCTGTACTACTGGTCATACCTGTACTACTGGTCATACCTGTTCTACTGGTCATACCTGTACCACTGGTCATACCTGTACTACTGGTCATACCTGTACCACTGGTCATACCTGTACTACTGGTCATACCTGTACTACTGGTCACTACCTGTTCTACTGGTCACATACCTGTTCTACTGGTCACATACCTGTACTACTGGTCATACCTGTACTACTGGTCATACCTATACTACTGGGCATACCTGTACTACTGGTCATACCTATACTACTGGTCATACCTGTACTACTGGTCATACCTGTACTACTGGTCATACCTGTACTACTGGTCATACCTATACTACTGGGCATACCTGTACTACTGGTCATACCTATACTACTGGTCATACCTGTACTACTGGTCATACCTGTACTACTGGTCATATCTGTACTACTGGTCATATCTGTACTACTGGTCACACCTGTACCACTGGTCATACCTGTACTACTGGTCATACCTGTTCTACTGGTCATACCTGTACTACTGGTCATACCTGTACCACTGGTCATACCTGTACCACTGGTCATACCTGTACTACTGGTCATACCTATACTACAGGTCACACCTGTACTACTGGTCATACCTGTACCACTGGTCATGGTACTACAGGTCACACCTGTACTACTGGTCACACCTGTACTACTGGTCATACCTGTACTACTGGTCATACCTATACTACTGGTCATACCTGTACTACTGGTCATACCTGTACTACTGGTCATACCTGTACTACTGGTCATATCTGTACTACTGGTCATACCTGTACTACTGGTCATATCTGTACTACTGGTCACACCTATACTACTGGTCATACCTGTACTACTGGTCATACCTGTACTACTGGTCATACCTGTTCTACTGGTCACATACCTGTTCTACTGGTCATACCTGTACTACTGGTCATACCTGTACTACTGGTCATACCTGTACTACTGGTCATACCTGTACTACTGGTCATACCTGTACTACTGGTCATACCTGTACTACTGGTCATACCTGTACTACTGGTCATACCTGTACTACTGGTCACACCTGTACTACTGGTCACACCTGTACCACTGGTCATACCTGTACTACTGGTCATACCTGTACTACTGGTCATACCTGTACTACTGGTCATACCTGTACCACTGGTCATACCTGTACTACTGGTCATACCTATACTACTGGTCACACCTGTACTACTGGTCATACCTGTACTACTGGTCATACCTGTACTACTGGTCATACCTGTACTACTGGTCATACCTGTACTACTGGTCATACCTGTACTACTGGTCATACCTGTACTACTGGTCATACCTGTACTACTGGTCATACCTGTACTACTGGTCATATCTGTACTACTGGTCACACCTGTACTACTGGTCACACCTGTACCACTGGTCATACCTGTACTACTGGTCATACCTGTACTACTGGTCATACCTGTACTACTGGTCATACCTGTACCACTGGTCAT
>NW_026289684.1:60000-90000 GCF_023373465.1 Oncorhynchus keta | reverse complement strand
AGAGAAGAGACGTGTCATCTGAGGTTGAGATTCTCGCAAACCAAGATCAAGATGAAACCTCCAATGACTGACGCACACACACACACAGGCACACACACACACACACACACACACACACACACACACACACACACACACACACACACACACACACACACACACACACACACACACACACACACACAGGCACTGACACACAGACACAGTGTGAGGATTACCTGCACAAGGGCCCATTTATATAAATTAATGGTGTCATTTATCAGATGTGTGGTGAGCTCCATCTCTTGCAGGCCAGTATCTGAGTTCCCCTGGTAGAAAGACACAGAGAGACAGCAGTAGAGCTCAGTAACACATCCTGGGGTGTCTAACTGTTCCCCTGGTAGAAAGACACACAGAGAAGACAGCAGTAGAGCTCAGTAACACATCCTGGGGTGTCTAACTGTTCCCCTGGTAGAAAGACACAGAGAGAAGACAGCAGTAGAGCTCAGTAACACATCCTGGGGTGTCTAACTGTTCCCCTGGTAGAAAGACACAGAGAGAAGACAGCAGTAGAGCTCAGTAACACATCCTGGGGTGTCTAACTGTTCCCCTGGTAGAAAGACACAGAGAAGACAGCAGTAGAGCTCAGTAACACATCCTGGGGTGTCTAACTGTTCCCCTGGTAGAAAGACACAGAGAGAAGACAGCAGTAGAGCTCAGTAACACATCCTGGGGTGTCTAACTGTTCCCTGGTAGAAAGACACAGAGAAAGACAGCAGTAGAGCTCAGTAACACATCCTGGGGTGTCTAACTGTTCCCCTGGTAGAAAGACACAGAGAAGACAGCAGTAGAGCTCAGTAACACATCCTGGGGTGTCTAACTGTTCCCCTGGTAGAAAGACACAGAAAGACAGCAGTAGAGCTCAGTAACACATCCTGGGGTGTCTAACTGTTCCCCTGGTAGAAAGACACAGAGAGAAGACAGCAGTAGAGCTCAGTAACACATCCTGGGGTGTCTAACTGTTCCCCTGGTAGAAAGACACAGAGAGAAGACAGCAGTAGAGCTCAGTAACACATCCTGGGGTGTCTAACTGTTCCCCTGGTAGAAAGACACAGAGAGAAGACAGCAGTAGAGCTCAGTAACACATCCTGGGGTGTCTAACTGTTCCCTGGTAGAAAGACACAGAGAGAAGACAGCAGTAGAGCTCAGTAACACATCCTGGGGTGTCTAACTGTTCCCCTGGTAGAAAGACACAGAGAAGACAGCAGTAGAGCTCAGTAACACATCCTGGGGTGTCTAACTGTTCCCTGGTAGAAAGACACAGAGAAGACAGCAGTAGAGCTCAGTAACACATCCTGGGGTGTCTAAGTGTTCCCCTGGTAGAAAGACACACAGAGAAGACAGCAGTAGAGCTCAGTAACACATCCTGGGGTGTCTAACTGTTCCCCTGGTAGAAAGACACAGAGAAGACAGCAGTAGAGCTCAGTAACACATCCTGGGGTGTCTAACTGTTCCCCTGGTAGAAAGACACAGAGAGAAGACAGCAGTAGAGCTCAGTAACACATCCTGGGGTGTCTAACTGTTCCCCTGGTAGAAAGACACAGAGAGAAGACAGCAGTAGAGCTCAGTAACACATCCTGGGGTGTCTAACTGTTCCCCTGGTAGAAAGACACAGAGAGAAGACAGCAGTAGAGCTCAGTAACACATCCTGGGGTGTCTAACTGTTCCCCTGGTAGAAAGACACAGAGAGAAGACAGCAGTAGAGCTCAGTAACACATCCTGGGGTGTCTAACTGTTCCCCTGGTATAGAGCTCAGTAACACATCCTGGGGTGTCTAACTGTTCCCCTGGTAGAAAGACACAGAGAGAAGACAGCAGTAGAGCTCAGTAACACATCCTGGGGTGTCTAACTGTTCCCCTGGTAGAAAGACACAGAGAGAAGACAGCAGTAGAGCTCAGTAACACATCCTGGGGTGTCTAACTGTTCCCCTGGTAGAAAGACACACAGAAGACAGCAGTAGAGCTCAGTAACACATCCTGGGGTGTCTAACTGTTCCCCTGGTAGAAAGACACAGAGAAGACAGCAGTAGAGCTCAGTAACACATCCTGGGGTGTCTAACTGTTCCCCTGGTAGAAAGACAC
The DNA here is from genome assembly GCF_023373465.1 of Oncorhynchus keta. Taxonomy (NCBI): domain Eukaryota; kingdom Metazoa; phylum Chordata; class Actinopteri; order Salmoniformes; family Salmonidae; genus Oncorhynchus; species Oncorhynchus keta. The sequence goes on along the minus strand of NW_026289684.1, from coordinate 87,880 downwards.
AGAGAGAAGACAGCAGTAGAGCTCAGTAACACATCCTGGGGTGTCTAACTGTTCCCCTGGTAGAAAGACACAGAGAAGACAGCAGTAGAGCTCAGTAACACATCCTGGGGTGTCTAACTGTTCCCCTGGTAGAAAGACACAGAGAGAAGACAGCAGTAGAGCTCAGTAACACATCCTGGGGTGTCTAACTGTTCCCCTGGTAGAAAGACACAGAGAGAAGACAGCAGTAGAGCTCAGTAACACATCCTGGGGTGTCTAACTGTTCCCCTGGTAGAAAGACACAGAGAAGACAGCAGTAGAGCTCAGTAACACATCCTGGGGTGTCTAACTGTTCCCCTGGTAGAAAGACACAGAGAAGACAGCAGTAGAGCTCAGTAACACATCCTGGGGTGTCTAACTGTTCCCCTGGTAGAAAGACACAGAGAGAAGACAGCAGTAGAGCTCAGTAACACATCCTGGGGTGTCTAACTGTTCCCCTGGTAGAAAGACACAGAGAGAAGACAGCAGTAGAGCTCAGTAACACATCCTGGGGTGTCTAACTGTTCCCCTGGTAGAAAGACACAGAGAAGACAGCAGTAGAGCTCAGTAACACATCCTGGGGTGTCTAACTGTTCCCCCTGGTAGAAAGACACAGAGAAGACAGCAGTAGAGCTCAGTAACACATCCTGGGGTGTCTAACTGTTCCCCTGGTAGAAAGACACAGAGAGAAGACAGCAGTAGAGCTCAGTAACACATCCTGGGGTGTCTAACTGTTCCCCTGGTAGAAAGACACAGAGAGAAGACAGCAGTAGAGCTCAGTAACACATCCTGGGGTGTCTAACTGTTCCCCTGGTAGAAAGACACAGAGAGAAGACAGCAGTAGAGCTCAGTAACACATCCTGGGGTGTCTAACTGTTCCCCTGGTAGAAAGACACAGAGAGAAGACAGCAGTAGAGCTCAGTAACACATCCTGGGGTGTCTAACTGTTCCCCTGGTAGAAAGACACAGAGAGAAGACAGCAGTAGAGCTCAGTAACACATCCTGGGGTGTCTAACTGTTCCCCTGGTAGAAAGACACAGAGAAGACAGCAGTAGAGCTCAGTAACACATCCTCATGTGTTTAACATCCAGCTATCACTGAACACTACCACATAGCCCCCCCACCCACCCTAGAGCGCGTGGATAAGGCCGTGTGATTTAATGATCTCTGAACGGAAGTCTAAATATGACGCCCCCCCCCAATCTGTTGAGGAGGTCATCCTCTCTGACAGCTTCTACAGTATTACTGTAGTATTACTGGTATGAAATAGGAGCTATAGAGCTTCATGGAATAACTCAGGGCTTCATTCAATCAATTAAGCCATTTCATTTAGACTTATTCTTATTCAACAACATTTCTCAGCACAAGTTAAAAGATTAATATTACAGTCCTTCCGCACATTCTGATGTAAAGTAAACAAATAGACTTCCATCAATATCTATCGGTTCCTGACAGACCGCGGGGGGGGGGAGAGAGGATGTCGGGGGGCGACACTGCGCTGTTCGGTTCTGCTCCGTGACGTGAACGTCGAATGGTCCTCTATTCTAGCGACGCACAAAAACCCGTGAGCATGTCAGCAGCTTTTGACTCCGTTCGGTCTGACTGTCCGCACCGCCCGTTAACCGGAATCCAATCTGTAGTCCTATTGCTATTTCATTCAAAACTACAATTAGATGTTACATTCGACATGTTTTATATCCAACCAGGTCATTGCACGGTGCGCGAGCAGAGTAGTAATAATATAGTATATTGGCCTGGAGCGCGTGGATAACGCCGTGTGATTTAATGAACCGAAGCCTGAATATGACGCCCCCTCCCCCTCATTCTGACTCGCAACCAGGCAGCATCTGCACGAACCCAAACCGTATTTCATCTAATGTCAATAAAGCATTATGACCAATTAAAATATAGCTATATTACAAAAAAAATCTATGTCTGGATATTTGAGTCGGGTAGAATAGGCTATATAGATGATTAGCATATATCCCACTGGCCAATCCACGTCACTGTGATAACACGGCAATGTGCTCGTCGTTCATCATACACGGACCATTTCCCACATCCTATCATTTGAACCATAAAATAAAGAAAAACGAGCAAGCTAGCTAATTGTGTCCAGTAAAATAAGTCACATCTACCGAAACTCTGCGCACTGGTATTTGATGAGAATGAAGATTCCTGTTATCTTACCGTGTCGACAGATTGGGCTATATACGGTCCTTTTATTGTGACATTCAGTACAAGGTCATGTAATCTAACAGATCCACAGTTTCGGCTACTAAAAACATTAAAATATTTTTTATATCCGTGGTTATGTTCCTATATAAGACTAGTTAACATAACGGCGGAACTGAGAAATCCGTTATAGAGGCAACATAATGACCGCAACCCTTTTCACTGCAGCTGGAAACGGTTCTCCGGTGCGACTCGTTGGACTGATGACGGACACTGTTTGATGGTGCGCATGCGTAGATCTGTAGTCGAATGCAGCAGTAGTGGAGACAGGGAATATGTAACCGGTATTTTTTTTCTACCGACCTCTCCGTTGTGATCTTGGTTGTACATCACAGGCTACCTGAGCATTTCTCCATCCTCGATCTGTGTGCGATATGAACCGTGTATGTGGATATGTTGCTCAGTGTTTTATAGCCTTATACGTACCGGCCTAGTTGACTCGTAACGAAACGACAAAAGACCTGAAGTCCTTTTTATTTGTGATGATCGTTTCTACTTGTTGTCTATGGACCGGATCCACCGTACAATGATAGGCACGGAGGAAATGTCCCGGTAGAAGATGGGCCTGTAACGAACCGATATTTCTATAAGGAGAAGGACAGAGAAAACGGAAAGATGAAGATCTGGAGTACTGAACATGTTTTCAGGTTAGTAGGCCAAGAGTCTCTAAACCGAGCATATCGATAGGCTAGTTTACCGTTACCGTTAAATGCAGTGTTGCTTTGTACAACCGTGGTCTTTTATGTGATTGATTTGAATCTCTATCGTTCCAAATGTTAGTCTACATTAAGAGGCGTGTCGAAATAAGCGCAGAGCAGCGATGCGATCCTACACGGTTCCCTCTCCCGTTGGGCATGTGAGGGATACGGTGTTACTATTGAGGTCCCGGTGTTGTCCTACACGGTTCCCTCTCCCGTTGGGCATGTGAGGGATACGGTGTTACTATTGAGGTCCCGGTGTTGTCCTACACGGTTCCCTCTCCCTTTGGGCATGTGAGGGATACGGTGTTACTATTGAGGTCCCGGTTCCCTCTCCCGTTGGGCATGTGAGGGATACGGTGTTACTATTGAGGTCACGGTTCCCTCTCCCATTGGGCATGTGAGGGATACGGTGTTACTATTGAGGTCCCGGTGTTGTCCTACACGGTTCCCTCTCCCATTGGGCATGTGAGGGATACGGTGTTACTATTGAGGTCCCGGTGTTGTCCTACACGGTTCCCTCCTGTTGGGCATGTGAGGGATACGGTGTTACTATTGAGGTCCTGGTGTTGTCCTACACGGTTCCCTCTCCCCTGCTTGGGCATGTGAGGGATACGGTGTTACTATTGAGGTCCCGGTGTTGTCCTACACGGTTCCCTCTCCCTTGGGCATGTGAGGGATACGGTGTTACTATTGAGGTCACGGTTCCCCTCTCCCCGCTGGGCATGTGAGGGATACGGTGTTACTATTGAGGTCCCGGTGTTGTCCTACACGGCCCCTCTCCCTTTGGGCATGTGAGGGATACGGTGTTACTATTGAGGTCACGGTTCCCTCTCCGTTGGGCATGTGAGGGATACGGTGTTACTATTGAGGTCCCGGTGTTGTCCTACACGGTTCCCTCTCCCGTTGGGCATGTGAGGGATACGGTGTTACTATTGAGGTCCCGGTGTTGTCCTACACGGTTCCCTCTCCCTTTGGGCATGTGAGGGATACGGTGTTACTATTGAGGTCCCGGTTCCCTCTCCCGTTGGGCATGTGAGGGATACGGTGTTACTATTGAGGTCACGGTTCCCTCTCCCATTGGGCATGTGAGGGATACGGTGTTACTATTGAGGTCCCGGTGTTGTCCTACACGGTTCCCTCTCCCGTTGGGCATGTGAGGGATACGGTGTTACTATTGAGGTCCCGGTGTTGTCCTACACGGTTCCCTCTCCCGTTGGGCATGTGAGGGATACGGTGTTACTATTGAGGTCCCGGTGTTGTCCTACACGGTTCCCTCTCCCGTTGGGCATGTGAGGGATACGGTGTTACTATTGAGGTCCCGGTGTTGTCCTACACGGTTCCCTCTCCCTTTGGGCATGTGAGGGATACGGTGTTACTATTGAGGTCCCGGTTCCCTCTCCCGTTGGGCATGTGAGGGATACGGTGTTACTATTGAGGTCACGGTTCCCTCTCCCATTGGGCATGTGAGGGATACGGTGTTACTATTGAGGTCCCGGTGTTGTCCTACACGGTTCCCTCTCCCGTTGGGCATGTGAGGGATACGGTGTTACTATTGAGGTCCCGGTGTTGTCCTACACGGTTCCCTCTCCCGTTGGGCATGTGAGGGATACGGTGTTACTATTGAGGTCCCGGTGTTGTCCTACACGGTTCCCTCTCCCGTTGGGCATGTCTCTCTCTGTTTGTCTCTCTGTCTCTCTCTGTCTCTCTCTGTCTCTGTTTGTCTCTCTGTCTCTCTCTCTGTTTGTCTCTCTGTCTCTCTCTCTGTTTGTCTCTCTGTTTGTCTCTCTGTCTCTCTCTGTCTCTCTCTCTGTTTGTCTCTCTGTCTCTCTCTCTGTTTGTCTCTCTGTCTCTCTCTCTGTTTGTCTCTCTGTCTCTCTCTGTCTCTGTTTGTCTCTCTGTCTCTCTCTGTTTCTCTCTGTCTCTCTCTCTGTTTGTCTCTCTGTTTCTGTCTCTCACTGTCTTTCTCTCTGACTGTAGCTACCCGTGGGAGACGGTGATCAAGGCAGCGATGAGGAAGTACCCTAACCCCATGAACCCTAATGTGGTGGGAGGGATGTGTTGGACAGGAACCTGGATACCGACGGACGGCTCCACAGCCACAGACTCCTCAGCACCGAGTGGGGCCTGCCAGGCATCGTACGAGCGGTCAGTAAGTCTCTCTCTCTCTCTCTTTCTTCTCTCTCTCTCTCTCAAGCTGTAGATCCACAGGGTATGGCGTTGCAAAATGGAGTGATAGTCTTCCTTCTTCAAGATCCCTTTACCCTGTACACATCTCCCACTTTACCACCACCAAAGCCTCCCCAGACCATCACATTGCCTCCCCCAGACCATCACATTGCCTCCCCAGACCATCACATTGCCTCCCCCAGACCATCACATTGCCTCCACCAGACCATCACATTGCCTCCCCCAGACCATCACATTGCCTCCCCAGACCATCACATTGCCTCCCCAGACCATCACATTGCCTCCCCAGACCATCACATTGCCTCCCCCAGACCATCACATTGCCTCCCCCAGGCCATCACATTGCCACCCCCAGACCATCACATTGCCTCCCCCAGACCATCACATTGCCTCCCCAGACCATCACCTTGCCATCCCCCCCCCAGACCATCACATTGCCTCCCCCAGACCATCACATTGCCTCCCCAGACCATCACATTGCCTCCCCAGGCCATCACATTGCCTCCCCCAGACCATCACATTGCCTCCCCAGACCATCACATTGCCTCCCCAGACCATCACATTGCCTCCCCAGACCATCACATTGCCTCCCCAGACCATCACATTGTCTCCCCAGACCATCACATTGCCTCCCAGACCATCACATTGCCTCCCCAGACCATCACATTGCCTCCCCAGACCATCACATTGCCTCCCCAGACCATCACATTGCCTCCCCAGGCCACACATTGCAGACCATCACATGCCTCCCCCAGACCATCACATTGCCTCCCCCAGACCATCCATTGCCTCCACCAGCCATTGCCTCCCCAGACCATCACATTGCCTCCCCCAGACCCCCATCACATTGCCTCCCCAGGCCATCACATTGCCTCCCCCAGGCCATCACATTGCCTCCCCCAGACCATCACATTGCCTCCCCAGACCATCACATTGCCTCCCCCAGACCATCACATTGCCTCCCCCAGACCATCACATTGCCTCCCCCAGACCATCACATTGCCTCCCCAGACCATCACATTGCCTCCCCCAGACCATCACATTGCCTCCCCAGACCATCACATTGCCTCCCCAGGCCATCACATTGCCTCCACCAGGCCAGTCTTGCCTCCCCCAGTCTTCTTCTTCTTCTTCTTCTTCTTCTTCTTCTTCGTCCCGCAGATAACTCTAACCAATCTGGTGTCAGTGGATGAACGACTGGTTTACAGACCTCATCCAGACAACCCAGAGGTGTAAGTAGAAAGAAAGCCCCAACCTAGCATGATAACACATTATAACACATTACAACCTAGCATGATAACACATTACAACCTAGCATGATAACACATTACAACCTAGCATGATAACACATTACAACCTAGCAGGATAACACATTACAACCTAGCATGATAACACATTATAACACATTACAACCTAGCATGATAACACATTATAACACATTACAACCTAGCAGGATAACACATTATAACACATTATAACCTAGCATGATAACACATTACAACCTAGCATGATAACACATTACAACCTAGCATGATAACACATTACAACCTAGCATGATAACACATTATAACACATTATAACACATTATAACACATTACAACCTAGCATGATAACACATTACAACCTAGCATGATAACACATTACAACCTAGCATGATAACACATTACAACCTAGCATGATAACACATTATAACACATTACAACCTAGCAGGATAACACATTATAACCTAGCATGATAACACATTATAACCTAGCATGATAACACATTACAACCTAGCATGATAACACATTACAACACATTACAACCTAGCATGATAACACATTATAACACATTACAACCTAGCATGATAACACATTACAACCTAGCATGATAACACATTACAACCTAGCATGATAACACATTATAACACATTACAACCTAGCATGATAACACATTATAACACATTACAACCTAGCATGATAACACATTATAACACATTACAACCTAGCAGGATAACACATTACAACCTAGCATGATAACACATTATAACACATTACAACCTAGCATTATAACACATTACAACCTAGCATGATAACACATTTACAACCTAGCATGATAACACATTACAACCTAGCATGATAACACACTTACAACCCTAGCTGAGCATGATAACACACTACAACCTAGCATGATAACACATTATAACACATTACAACCTAGCATGATAACACATTACAACACATTACAACCTAGCATGATAACACATTATAACACATTACAACCTAGCAGGATAACACATTATAACACATTATAACACATTACAACCTAGCAGGATAACACATTATAACACATTACTACCTAGCATGATAACACATTATAACACATTACAACCTAGCATGATAACACATTATAACCTAGCATGATAACACATTATAACACATTACAACCTAGCATGATAACACATTATAACACATTACAACCTAGCATGATAACACATTACAACCTAGCATGATAACACATTATAACACATTACAACCTAGCATGATAACACATTATAACACATTACAACCTAGCAGGATAACACATGATAACACATTACAACCTAGCATGATAACACATTACAACCTAGTATGATAACACATTACAACCTAGCATGATAACACATTATGATAACACATTACAACCTAGCATGATAACACATTACAACCTAGCATGATAACCTAGCATGATAACACATTACAACCTAGCATGATAACACATTACAACCTAGCATGATAACACATTACAACCTAGCAGGATAACACATTATAACACATTACAACCTAGCATGATAACACAACACATTACAACCTAGCAGGATAACACATTACAACCTAGCAGGATAACAACCATTACAACCTAGCAGGATAACACATTATAACAACAACCTAGCATGATAACACATTACAACCTAGCATGATAACACATTACAACCTAGCAGGATAACACATGATAACACATTACAACCTAGCATGATAACACATTACAACCTAGCATGATAACAATAACTAGCATGATAACACATTACAACACATTACAACCTAGCATGATAACACATTACAACCTAGCATGATAACACATGATAACACATTACAACCTAGCAGGATAACACATTATAACACATTACAACCTAGCAGGATAACACATTATAACACATTACAACCTAGCAGGATAACACATTATAACCTAGCATGATAACACATTACAACCTAGCATGATAACACATTACAACACATTACAACCTAGCATGATAACACATTACAACCTAGCAGGATAACACATTATAACATTACAACCTAGCATGATAACACATTACAACCTAGCATGATAACACATTACAACCTAGCATGATAACACATTACAACCTAGCATGATAACACATTACAACCTAGCATGATAACACATTATAACACATTACAACCTAGCATGATAACACATTACAACCTAGCATGATAACACATTATAACACATTACAACCTAGCATGATAACACATTACAACCTAGCATGATAACACATTATAACACATTACAACCTAGCATGATAACACATTACAACCTAGCAGGATAACACATTACAACCTAGCATGATAACACATTACAACCTAGCATGATAACACATTACAACCTAGCATGATAACACATTATAACACATTATAACCTAGCAGGATAACACATTATAACACATTATAACCTAGCATGATAACACATTATAACACATTATAACCTAGCATGATAACACATTATAACACATTATAACCTAGCAGGATAACACATTATAACACATTATAACCTAGCATGATAACACATTACAACACATTATAACACATTACAACCTAGCAGGATAACACATTATAACCTAGCAGGATAACACATGATAACACATTATAACCTAGCAGGATAACACATTACAACCTAGCATGATAACACATTACAACCTAGCATGATAACACATTATAACCTAGCATGATAACACATTACAACCTAGCATGATAACACATTACAACCTAGCATGATAACACATTACAACCTAGCATGATAACACATTACAACACATTACAACCTAGCATGATAACACATTACAACACATTACAACCTAGCAGGATAACACATTACAACCTAGCAGGATAACACATTATAACACATTACAACCTAGCAGGATAACACATTATAACACATTACAACCTAGCATGATAACACATTACAACCTAGCATGATAACACATTACAACCTAGCAGGATAACACATGATAACACATTACAACCTAGCATGATAACACATTACAACCTAGCATGATAACACATGATAACACATTATAACCTAGCATGATAACACATTACAACACATTACAACCTAGCATGATAACACATTACAACCTAGCATGATAACACATGATAACACATTACAACCTAGCAGGATAACACATTATAACACATTACAACCTAGCAGGATAACACATTATAACACATTACAACCTAGCAGGATAACACATTATAACCTAGCATGATAACACATTACAACCTAGCATGATAACACATTACAACACATTACAACCTAGCATGATAACACATTACAACCTAGCATGATAACACATTATAACACATTACAACCTAGCATGATAACACATTACAACCTAGCATGATAACACATTACAACCTAGCATGATAACACATTACAACCTAGCATGATAACACATTACAACCTAGCATGATAACACATTATAACACATTACAACCTAGCATGATAACACATTACAACCTAGCATGATAACACATTATAACACATTACAACCTAGCAGGATAACACATTACAACCTAGCATGATAACACATTATAACACATTACAACCTAGCATGATAACACATTACAACCTAGCATGATAACACATTATAACACATTACAACCTAGCATGATAACACATTACAACCTAGCATGATAACACATTACAACCTAGCATGATAACACATTATAACACATTATAACCTAGCAGGATAACACATTATAACACATTATAACCTAGCATGATAACACATTATAACACATTATAACCTAGCATGATAACACATTATAACACATTATAACCTAGCAGGATAACACATTATAACACATTATAACCTAGCATGATAACACATTATAACACATTATAACCTAGCATGATAACACATTATAACACATTACAACCTAGCATGATAACACATTACAACCTAGCATTATAACACATTACAACCTAGCATGATAACACATTACAACCTAGCAGGATAACACATTATAACACATTACAACCTAGCATGATAACACATTACAACCTAGCATGATAACACATGATAACACATTACAACCTAGCAGGATAACACATTATAACACATTACAACCTAGCATGATAACACATTATAACACATTACAACCTAGCATGATAACACATTACAACCTAGCATGATAACACATTATAACACATTATAACCTAACAGGATAACACATGATAATACATTACAACCTAGCAGGATAACACATGATAACACATTACAACCTAGCATGATAACACATTACAACACATTACAACCTAGCAGGATAACACATTATAACACATTATAACCTAGCAGGATAACACATGATAACACATTATAACCTAGCAGGATAACACATTACAACCTAGCAGGATAACACATTATAACACATTACAACCTAGCATGATAACACATTACAACCTAGCATGATAACACATTATAACACATTACAACCTAGCATGATAACACACTGTTCTAACTATCTTGTTCCCCCCTCCAACCCTCCTCTGTCCTCTCAGTGCTGTTCTAACTATCTTGTTCCCCTCCAACCCTCCTCTGTCCTCTCAGTGCTGTTCTAACTATCTTGTTCCCCCCCCCCCCTCCTCTGTCCCTCTCAGTGCTGTTCTAACTATCTTGTTCCCCCCCTCCACCCCTCCTCTGTCCCTCTCTGTGCTGTTCTAACTATCTTGTTCCCCCCCTCCACCCCTCCTCTGTCCCTCTCAGTGCTTTTCTAACTATCTTGTTCCCCCTCCAACCCTCCTCTGTCCTCTCAGTGCTGTTCTAACTATCTTGTTCCCCCCCCCCCCTCCTCTGTCCTCTCACTGCTGTTCTAACTATCTTGTTCCCCCTCCACCCCTCCTCTGTCCCTCTCAGTGCTGTTCTAACTATCTTGTTCCCCCCCTCCACCCCTCCTCTGTCCCTCTCAGTGCTGTTCTAACTATCTTGTTCCCCCCTCCACCCCTCCTCTGTCCCTCTCAGTGCTGTTCTAACTATCTTGTTGCCCCCTCCACCCCTCCTCTGTCCTCTCAGTACTGTTTTGACCCAGGAGGCCATCATCACAGTAAAAGGAGTCAGTTTGAGCAGTTACCTGGAGGGAATGATGGCCCTCAGAATGTCAGCTAATGCCAGAAAGGTGCTGTTGTAACCCTAACCCCATACAGTATAACCATACCTCAGAATGTCAGCTAACTCCAGACAGGTGCTGTTGTAACCCTAACCCCATACAGTATAACCATACCTCAGAATGTCAGCTAACTCCAGACAGGTGCTGTTGTAACCCTAACCCCATACAGTATAACCATACCTCAGAATGTCAGCTAATGCCAGATAGGTGCTGTTGTAACCCTAACCCCATACAGTATAACCATACCTCAGAATGTCAGCTAATGCCAGATAGGTGCTGTTGTAACCCTAACCCCATACAGTATAACCATACCTCAGAATGTCAGCTAACTCCAGACAGGTGCTGTTGTAATACGTTACTCTACAGTTACTGTCTCTATAGGTTTGGGATGCTCTATCTAAGATCTTCTCTGTGTGTTACTGTCTCTATAGGGTTGGGATGCTCTATCTAAGATCTTCTCTGTGTGTTACTGTCTCTATAGGGTTGGGATGCTCTATCTAAGATCTTCTCTGTGTGTTACTGTCTCTATAGGGTTGGGATGCTCTATCTAAGATCTTCTCTGTGTGTTACTGTCTCTATAGGGTTGGGATGCTCTATCTAAGATCTTCTCTGTGTGTTACTGTCTCTATAGGGTTGGGATGCTCTATCTGAGATCTTCTCTGTGTGTTACTGTCTCTATAGGGTTGGGATGCTCTATCTAAGATCTTCTCTGTGTGTTACTGTCTCTATAGGTTGGGATGCTCTATCTAAGATCTTCTCTGTGTGTTACTGTCTCTATAGGGTTGGGATGCTCTATCTAAGATCTTCTCTGTGTGTTACTGTCTCTATAGGGTTGGGATGCTCTATCTAAGATCTTCTCTGTGTGTTACTGTCTCTATAGGGTTGGGATGCTCTATCTAAGATCTTCTCTGTGTGTTACTGTCTCTATAGGGTTGGGATGCTCTATCTGAGATATTCTCTGTGTGTTACTGTCTCTATAGGGTTGGGATGCTCTATCTAAGATCTTCTCTGTGTGTTACTGTCTCTATAGGGTTGGGATGCTCTATCTAAGATCTTCTCTGTGTGTTACTGTCTCTATAGGGTTGGGATGCTCTATCTAAGATCTTCTCTGTGTGTTACTGTCTCTATAGGGTTGGGATGCTCTATCTGAGATCTTCTCTGTGTGTTACTGTCTCTATAGGGTTGGGATGCTCTATCTAAGATCTTCTCTGTGTGTTACTGTCTCTATAGGGTTGGGATGCTCTATCTAAGATCTTCTCTGTGTTTACTGTCTCTATAGGGTTGGGATGCTCTATCTAAGATCTTCTCTGTGTGTTACTGTCTCTATAGGGTTGGGATGCTCTATCTAAGATCTTCTCTGTGTGTTACTGTCTCTATAGGGTTGGGATGCTCTATCTGAAGATCTTCTCTGTGTGTTACTGTCTCTATAGGGGTTGGGATGCTCTATCTAAGATCTTCTCTGTGTGTTACTGTCTCTATAGGGTTGGGATGCTCTATCTGAGATCTTCTCTGTGTGTTACTGTCTCTATAGGGTTGGGATGCTCTATCTAAGATCTTCTCTGTGCGTTACTGTCTCTATAGGGTTGGGATGCTCTATCTAAGATCTTCTCTGTGTGTTACTGTCTCTATAGGGTTGGGATGCTCTATCTAAGATCTTCTCTGTGTGTTACTGTCTCTATAGGGTTGGGATGCTCTATCTGAGATCTTCTCTGTGTGTTACTGTCTCTATAGGGTTGGGATGCTCTATCTAAGATCTTCTCTGTGTGTTACTGTCTCTATAGGGTTGGGATGCTCTATCTAAGATCTTCTCTGTGTGTTACTGTCTCTATAGGGTTGGGATGCTATTGAGTGGATCATTCAGAACTCTGAAAGGGAGAACGTTCCTCTGTGCGAGCTGTACTGACTCTGGTAACTACTCTTCCTGGCTGAGCTTAGCATCACCTGACTGGTAACTACTCTTCCCTGGCTGAGCTTAGCAGCACCTGACTGGTAACTACTCTTCCCTGGCTGAGCTTAGCAGCACCTGCCTGGTAACTACTCTTCCCTGGCTGAGCTTAGCAGCACCTGACTGGTAACTACTCTTCCCTGGCTGAGCTTAGCAGCACCTGACTGGTAACTACTCTTCTCAGGCTGAGCTTAGCAGCACCTGACTGGTAACTACTCTTCCCTGGCTTAGCTTAGCAGCACCTGACTGGTAACTACTCTTCCCTGGCCTAGCTTAGCAGCACCTGACTGGTAACTACTCTTCCCTGGCCGAGCTTAGCAGCACCTGACTGGTAACTACTCTTCCCTGGCCTAGCTTAGCAGCACCTGACTGGTAACTACTCTTCCCTGGCCTAGCTTAGCAGCACCTGACTGGTAACTACTCTTCCCTGGCTGAGCTTAGCAGCACCTGACTGGTAACTACTCTTCCCTGGCCGAGCTTAGCAGCACCTGACTGGTAACTACTCTTCCCTAGCCTAGCTTAGCAGCACCTGACTGGTAACTACTCTTCCCTAGCCGAGCTTAGCAGCACCTGACTGGTAACTACTCTTCCCTGGCTGAACTTAGCAGCACCTGACTGGTAACTACTCTTCCCTGGCTGAACTTAGCAGCACCTGACTGGTAACTACTCTTCCCTAGCCGAGCTTAGCAGCACCTGACTGGTAACTACTCTTCCCTGGCTGAACTTAGCAGCACCTGACTGGTAACTACTCTTCCCTGGCTGAGCTTAGCAGCACCTGACTGGTAACTACTCTTCCCTGGCCGAGCTTAGCAGCACCTGACTGGTAACTACTCTTCCCTGGCCGAGCTTAGCAGTACCTGACTGGTAACTACTCTTCCCTAGCCTCTTCTGGCTTCCCTAGCCTAGCTTAGCAGCACCTGACTGGTAACTACTCTTCCCTAGCCTAGCTTAGCAGCACCTGACTGGTAACTACTCTTCCCTAGCCTAGCTTAGCAGCACCTGACTGGTAACTACTCTTCCCTAGCCTAGCTTAGCAGCACCTGACTGGTAACTACTCTTCCCTAGCCTAGCTTAGCAGCACCTGACTGGTAACTACTCTTCCCTGGCCTAGCTTAGCAGCACCTGACTGGTAACTACTCTTCCCTGGCCTAGCTTAGCAGCACCTGACTGGTAACTACTCTTCCCTGGCCTAGCTTAGCAGCACCTGACTGGTAACTACTCTTCCCTAGCCTAGCTTAGCAGCACCTGACTGGTAACTACTCTTCCCTGGCCTAGCTTAGCAGCACCTGACTGGTAACTACTCTTCCCTGGCCTAGCTTAGCAGCACCTGACTGGTAACTACTCTTCCCTAGCCTAGCTTAGCAGCACCTGACTGGTAACTACTCTTCCCTGGCCTAGCTTAGCAGCACCTGACTGGTAACTACTCTTCCCTAGCCTAGCTTAGCAGCACCTGACTGGTAACTACTCTTCCCTGGCCTAGCTTAGCAGCACCTGACTGGTAACTACTCTTCCCTGGCCTAGCTTAGCAGCACCTGACTGGTAACTACTCTTCCCTAGCCTAGCTTAGCAGCACCTGACTGGTAACTACTCTTCCCTGGCCTAGCTTAGCAGCACCTGACTGGTAACTACTCTTCCTAACCTAGCTTAGCAGCACCTGACTGGTAACTACTCTTCCCTGGCCTAGCTTAGCAGCACCTGACTGGTAACTACTCTTCCCTGGCCTAGCTTAGCAGCACCTGACTGGTAACTACTCTTCCCTGGCCTAGCTTAGCAGCACCTGACTGGTAACTACTCTTCCCTAGCCTAGCTTAGCAGCACCTGCCTGCATGCTGCTGTAATGGTTCATTTAGACAATTGCCTTTTTCCATTCATGTTCTTCTATCTTGTTAGTTAGAACCAGACAAGATCCAATACTTTCAGCAATGAAATGGGGAAAAACTTGAAAGCGCCTGTCAACTTTCTTTCTGTCTGTTTGATAATAACACTTCTGTTATTGTTGCCTGCAGGAAGGGCCTATCAGAGGACTGTGTCAACGACATGATCAGGGACTATATCATCCTACACCAAGCAGCCCAGCCAAACCTCCCACATGGCAGCTGGGAATCAGAACCCTCCCTGGTGACCAGGCTTTATAGAGGGCATCACAACCCTCATCACAACCTTCCTTGGTGACCAGACTCCATAGAGGGGCATCACAACCCTCCCTGGTGACCAGACTCCATAGAGGGCATCATAAAAGAATGTTGCTGTCTGTCAAGTCGACGATCAATAGAAACACAAGGGTTATTAATATATCATCAGAAAGACTGCGATCATTGATCTTCCACAGAAAGATTTCCCTACTGAGGGATTGAGGCCAACGTTAATGTCCAGGAGGATATTGATTGGATACAAAGGTCTATGATAGATGTAGGTTGCGTGCCATTTAGGATGCTATTCAGGATGACATTTGTAATTCATATGTCGTGTGAATTACATATAAAAGCTACAAAACGTCATTCTCCATATGAAATGCGGATGGTATTTGCTATGGAAATGATCTACTGTATGAAGTATGCATTCAGCATTCTCTTATGGAAGGTTCTTCAGTAATCTGTCACAGCATTCTCTTAAGAGAGGTTCTCCAGGAATCTATCACAACATTCTCTTACGGGAGGTTCTCCAGGAAGCTATCAGAACATTCTCTTACAGAAGGTTCTTCCAGGGAATCTATCACAACATTCTCTTACGGAAGGTTAATCCAGGGAATCTATCACAACATTCTCTTACAGAAGGTTCTTCCAGGGAATCTATCACAACATTCTCTTACGGAAGGTTCTTCCAGGGAATCTGTCACAACATTCTCTTACGGAAGGTTCTTCCAGGGAATCTGTCACAACATTCTCTTACGGAAGGTTCTTCCAGGGAATCTGTCACAACATTCTCTTACGGAAGGTTCTTCCAGGGAATCTGTCACAACATTCTCTTACGGAAGGTTCTTCCAGGGAATCTGTCACAACATTCTTTTACGGAAGGTTCTTCCAGGGAATCTGTCACAACATTCTCTTACGGAAGGTTCAATGGTTTTTCATATTTAAACAAGAGAGTTTCTTTGATGTTTTAAACACAATGGATATTTCTTTGCATGTAGAGAGTCTAGGATTATGAAGGTATATACATTAAATGAATGTACAGTGACCTCACATAGATAGGAAAACTACAGTAGAGCTAACAATGCAGTAAAAATATATCTAAATGTTCAGACAGAAAGTTCAACGATTAGAGAGAACAACCTCGCTCTACAGACCAGGGTGATATGTTACATACCGCTGTGAACAGGACCTCGTTGGGTTGGCAAATGGACTTCATGACAGATGGGTATTTTAACGGGCTAACAAGTATTGGTAGTCGCTGCTGTCATTAACAACACTGGACCTATGTTTAAACTAATGTGTCTAAAATGGCATCCTATTCCCTACATAGTGCACTACTATAGACCAGAGCCCTATTCCCTATATAGTGCACTACTATAGACCAGGGCCCTATTCCCTACATAGTGCACTACTATAGACCAGAGCCCTATTCCCTATATAGTGCACTACTTTAAACCAGAGCCCTATTCCCTACATAGTGCACTACTATAGACCAGAGCCCTATTCCCTATATAGTGCACTACTTTAGACCAGAGCCCTATTCCCTATATAGTGCACTACTTTAGACCAGGGCCCTATTCCCTACATAGTGCACTACTATAGACCAGGGCCCTATTCCCTATATAGTGCACTACTTTAGACCAGAGCCCTATTCCCTATATAGTGCACTACTTTAGACCAGAGCCCTATTCCCTATATAGTGCACTACTATAGACCAGAGCCCTATTCCCTATATAGTGCACTACTATAGACCAGAGTCCTATTCCCTACATAGTGCACTACTTTAAACCAGAGCCCTATTCCCTATATAGTGCACTACTATAGACCAGGGCCCTATTCCCTACATAGTGCACTACTATAGACCAGGACCCTATTCCCTACATAGTGCATTACTTTAAACCAGAGCCCTATTCCCTATATAGTGCACTACTATAGACCAGAGCCCTATTCCCTATATAGTGCACTACTTTAGACCAGAGCCCTATTCCCTACATAGTGCACTACTTTAGACCAGAGCCCTATTCCCTATATAGTGCACTACTATAGACCAGAGCCCTATTCCCTATATAGTGCACTACTTTAGACCAGAGCCCTATTCCCTACATAGTGCACTACTTTAAACCAGAGCCCTATTCCCTATATAGTGCACTACTATAGACCAGAGCCCTATTCCCTATATAGTGCACTACTTTAGACCAGAGCCCTATTCCCTATATAGTGCACTACTTTAGACCAGAGCCCTATTCCCTTCATAGTGCACTACTTTAGACTAGAGCCCTATTCCCTACATAGTGCACTACTTTAGACCAGGGCCCTATTCCCTATATAGAGCACTACTTTAGACCAGAGCCCTATTCCCTATATAGTGCACTACTATAGACCAGAGCCCTATTCCCTATATAGTGCACTACTTTAGACCAGAGCCCTATTCCCTATATAGTGCACTACTGTAGACCAGAGCCCTATTCCCTACATAGTGCACTACTATAGACCAGAGCCCTATTCCCTATATAGTGCACTACTTTAGACCAGAGTCCTATTCCCTATATAGTACACTACTGTAGACCAGAGCCCTATTCCCTATATAGTGCACTACTTTAGACCAGAGCCCTATTCCCTACATAGTGCACTACTTTAGACCAGAGCCCTATTCCCTACATAGTGCACTACTTTAGACCAGAGTCCTATTCCCTACATAGTGCACTACTTTAGACCAGAGTCCTATGGCCAACTAAGACACTTTACTGACTGGTTTATTTATAGCGTCTTCATATACTTGAATGATCACAGTTGATTTAATTGAATGTTAGAAATATATTTATTTTTGTTATAACATTGTGAAAATTCTTATTTTTTTATTTTAGTTTTTACTTCAGTTCATTTTAGTAGTTATTTTTCTTTAAATTGTATTGTTGGTTAATGGCTTGTATAATGTAAGCATTTCACATGTTGTGTTCAGGGCATGTGACAAATAAAATTAGATTTGGATTTGAAACCTGCTGTGGACTTGTTACTCTCCCTTTACATACATGCAAATTAGTTGGAAATATGCAAATATGATGGCCTATTTAGTCAACAGTCACTGGCCAATGAATAGAGGACCAGTCTGCAGCACCATCACTGACCAGCCAGTAGGACAGAAGATCACGCTGCAGTAAAACCAAGTGGTCAGTTGATGGCGTAAGTGAGCTATGACTGACAGAATGCTGAACAACAAACAAAATGTTGAAATGTTTTGGATCATAATTCTCTGTGTGAACCCAGTATATATAAAGGGATTAATTCTCTGTGTGAACCCAGTATATATAAAGGGATTCATTCTCTGTGTGAACCCAGTATATATAAAGGGATTAATTCTCTGTGTGAACCCAGTATATATAAAGGGATTAATTATCTGTGTGAACCTAGTATATATAAAGGGATTAATTCTCTGTGTGAACCCAGTATATATAAAGGGATTAATTCTCTGTGTGAACCCAGTATATATAAAGGGATTAATTATCTGTGTGAACCCAGTATATATAAAGGGATTAATTCTCTGTGTGAACCCAGTATATATAAAGGGATTAATTCTCTGTGTGAACCCAGTATATATAAAGGGATTAATTCTCTGTGTGAACCCAGTATATATAAAAAAAAGAGATTAGATTCTGGATGATAAATACCAGTACTGTATGACACTGGTTGCAACTTGAGATCATAGTCTAGATAAATAAAACCTAAATAAACCTCGATCACAGCTAGAATAGAAGAACATATTCATATTCCAATAACACAGGACAAATGACTGAATATTCATGGCGAGACAGCTTAAAACAAACAAAATCAGAAGTATTTTCAGTTTATTTATTGAACAGAAACATGGACATAGAAAACACTGCATGTATTGGACATTACTCTACTGCCTCGGCAGTGTGAATAGGGGTCTAAGACTACGTCCCAAATGGAATACTAGTACTTTTGACCAGGGCTCATGTAAGTGCACTATGTAGGGAGGGGGTAGGGTCCCATTTGGGACGCAGCCGGAGGCAAGATTGCACCACTCAACAGGCTGTTCCATCAGGCTTCCTCTACCCATCAACACAGGCTGTTCCATCAGGCTTCCTCTACCCATCAACACAGGCTGTTCCATCAGGCTTCCTCTACCCATCAACACAGGCTGTTCCATCAGGCTTCCTCTACCCATCAACACAGGCTGTTCCATCAGGCTTCCCTACCCATCAACACAGGCTGTTCCATCAGGCTTCCCTACCCATCAACACAGGCTGTTCCATCAGGCTTCCTCTACCCATCAACACAGGCTGTTCCAGGCTGTCCATCAGGCTTCCTATACCCATCAACACAGGCTGTTCCATCAGGCTTCCTCTACCCATCAACACAGGCTGTTCCATCAGGCTTCCTATACCCATCAACACAGGCTGTTCCATCAGGCTTCCTATACCCATCAACACAGGCTGTTCCATCAGGCTTCCTCTACCCATCAACACAGGCTGTTCCATCAGGCTTCCTATACCCATCAACACAGGCTGTTCCATCAGGCTTCCTCTACCCATCAACACAGGCTGTTCCATCAGGCTTCCTATACCCATCAACACAGGCTGTTCCATCAGGCTTCCTATACCCATCAACACAGGCTGTTCCATCAGGCTTCCTATACCCATCAACACAGGCTGTTCCATCATGCTTCCTCTACCCATCAACACAGGCTGTTCCATCAGGCTTCCTCTACCCATCAACACAGGCTGTTCCATCAGGCTTCCTCTACCCATCAACACAGGCTGTTCCATCAGGCTTCCTCTACCCATCAACACAGGCTGTTCCATCAGGCTTCCTCTACCCATCAACACAGGTTATTCAATGTCAGACACACAAATCATTTAGAAAAACATCTGGGTATTTATAAAAAAAGCAGCATCATGCAGGAAGCCATAAATAAACAAGTTATGAATTATTAAATAAAGAGAAGTCCTTCAAGCTTTTAAAATATATTGGTTTTCAAAGCTGCTCCTTCAGTACCATGTCAGTTCTTATTGTAAATAAATGTCTCCTAGATTAAAAAGTAAAAAACACAAGAATCTGAAAACATCCCACTTTTGTTATTAACCAGCTGCTCTTGGGCACACCACCATAGCTATTATTATTAATATTATTATTATTATTACTACTATTCAGTGTCTTTGTAATATAGTTGGTAAAGCATTGGCAGCTAGTGACACTACACACAAGCAAAATACAAAAACCTTTGTAAATATCAAATATATAAAAGTTTAAAAAAGGGGATGGGGTTTTGTGTTTAGAAAATATATGCAGTCAACATATCAAAGAATATCATACCAGTCAACTTTGGTGAAAAACACCTTAGTAAAAGAAAATACATTCTCCCAAAATGTGTCCCCCCCCCCCCCATGCCAAAGCTAAAGACGGATTCTCTCACCTTTTCCCAGATTACCATAAAAGGCAAATACATAAAAACTTTGAAAATGTTTTTGTCCTTGAAATTGAACCAAACTAACTTACAAACTTCAAATCAGTTAATATATTCCCCTACCTTTTTCCTTTTAGAAAATGAAAGCCATTATGTTTTAAAACTAGGGCTGTCAAAGTTAACGCGTGACATTTGTAATTCCCGTAAAAACAAAATTGGACACCGTTTGTCTCAATTTCTTCATCACACGGAACCTTTCTGGGCGCTCGTTTCCACACGGACCCTTTTGATGGCTTGTTTCCGCACGGACGGTTTTAAGCGCAACACACAACACGCTCTGTGCCTGGTCACGCCTCTCAGTCAGTGTGACCTCGGTCTCAGTAGCGCTGCCGGGCTCTTGTGGTGCCCGACGCGCACAGCTTTGAACAACAGTTAAAAGGAAAACTGACATTAAGTTCAACCATAAACACATTCCCAGGCGTTTCTTTAGATAACAGCAAAAACATAATTTGTACAAAGCTTTTAGCTTAGTTATGCTAACGCTAGCTAGCTAACCAAACTAAAATGTTTACAATGCCATGCCTGATTGCATCTTGAATCAACTAGCTAGCTAACTTCCCACTAAAACAGGAAATCCAATCCATTCACCTAACGTTACCGTTTTAGTTTTCAGGTTAAGTTCAGAAAAGTATCCCAATTCTAGTAGCAGCTTGTGACTAGTTGGTGTTGAGGAACATAGATCAGTATCCTAGGCTAGATCTAATACCTGTCTGATCGGTTGTTAATTGGACAGGTTAATTAACATTGGACGGGTTTAAAAGCCCTTTGTCTCCATGGATACAGTTCTATCTTCCTTATAGTCAACACTCCAATCAGAAATTGGCAGAACACTCATGTGGAATGCCTGAAGCTTTCAGAACTTGAGTGTGTGTGTGGCAACTGAGGAAGTGTTAAACTTCAAGAACATTGATAAGAGGGAGTAGAGGCCTACTGAAACATTGATAAGAGGGAGTAGAGGCCTACTGAAACATTGATAAGAGGGAGTAGAGGCCTACTGAAACATTGATAAGAGGGAGTAGAGGCCTACTGAAACATTGATAAGAGGGAGTAGAGGCCTACTGAAACATTGATAAGAGGGAGTAGAGGCCTACTGAAACATTGATAAGAGGGAGTAGAGGCCTACTGGAACATTGATAAGAGGGAGTAGAGGCCTACTGGAACATTGATAAGAGGGAGTAGAGGCCTACTGAAACATTGATAAGAGGGAGTAGAGGCCTACTGAAACATTGATAAGAGGGAGTAGAGGCCTACTGGAACATTGATAAGAGGGAGTAGAGGCCTACTGGAACATTGATAAGAGGGAGTAGAGGCCTACTGAAACATTGATAAGAGGGAGTAGAGGCCTACTGAAACATTGATAAGAGGGAGTAGAGGCCTACTGAAACATTGATAAGAGGGAGTAGAGGCCTACTGAAACATTGATAAGAGGGAGTAGAGGCCTACTGAAACATTGATAAGAGGGAGTAGAGGCCTACTGAAACATTGATAAGAGGGAGTAGAGGCCTACTGGAACATTGATAAGAGGGAGTAGAGGCCTACTGGAACATTGATAAGAGGGAGTAGAGGCCTACTGAAACATTGATAAGAGGGAGTAGAGGCCTACTGAAACATTGATAAGAGGGAGTAGAGGCCTACTGGAACATTGATAAGAGGGAGTAGAGGCCTACTGGAACATTGATAAGAGGGAGTAGAGGCCTACTGAAACATTGATAAGAGGGAGTAGAGGCCTACTGAAACATTGATAAGAGGGAGTAGAGGCCTACTGAAACATTGATAAGAGGGAGTAGAGGCCTACTGAAACATTGATAAGAGGGAGTAGAGGCCTACTGAAACATTGATAAGAGGGAGTAGAGGCCTACTGAAACATTGATAAGAGGGAGTAGAGGCCTACTGAAACATTGATAAGAGGGAGTAGAGGCCTACTGAAACATTGATAAGAGGGAGTAGAGGCCTACTGAAACATTGATAAGAGGGAGTAGAGGCCTACTGAAACATTGGGAGCGTTAGCATCTATGTTCGCAGTGACTTTTGTGCCGTTTATAGTTTAAAATGCCATTAAAAACATTCATACAGATGATTTTCTCTCTTTCCCTTACAATCCAAACATAGTATGTCTATAACTCAATGCACTGCTTTTTAAAATTCTCTTTTTTTTAGGGCCAAATTTAATCAAATAAAAAAGATGAATGTTATTAACTCTATTAATTATTTGAATCGTTTGACAGCCCTATTTAAAAACTAATCAAATTCACTTTTGCAAATTATTTCCTTTCTGGAAAATGTTTCAACTTAGTATGCTGTTATGGTAGCCATGCAGTAACTGCACTCAGGAAGAGAAGTGCACTTAATTTGAATTTAAATGTTAAAAAGGACCAAACTTATTTAATAAACTTCAGAGTACTCTGTTCCACCTCATCCCCCTCTTCTTGGTCCACCTCTCTTTGGATCAGTTTGTCAAGTTCACTTGTTCTCAGCTGTAGAACTCCAGCTCCCAGAATCCTCAGCTCTCCAGAAGCCAAGAATTCCATTGCATCATTTCCCCACTGCTTCCTCTCCCCCAGTGTCACGGTGACCAGGAACCATCACCACTATACACATACTAAGGGCCCGTTTGAATCCATTTGATCTCTCTATAAAGCAGTTCTGTACCGTATGTACAAAAGGCACTCAGGCTCCGTGTGGCTCTCAGAACTTGAAGAGGTTGATAAAGCCTTGTGGAGAAACAGGCTTACAGCAGCTCTCTGTGTTGTTGGCTGTGCAAGGGTGGTTTGTATCCTGAAACCACACAGAGAGAGAGAGAGAGAATTTAGTACAGTAAATTAATTCTAAAGAAACAGAAATAACTGTCTAATTACTAGAGATGAAGTGTTCCCAACACTACCTTCCAGAAGAGGATGTGGCAGTGTGTGACACAGAGAGAGACAGAGATGATGGAATGAGAGATGTTGAAGTGTTCCCAACACTACCTTCCAGAAGAGGATGTGACAGTGTGTGACACAGAGAGAGACAGAGATGATGGAATGAGAGATGTTGAAGTGTTCCCAACACTACCTTCCAGAAGAGGATGTGACAGTGTGTGACACAGAGAGAGACAGAGATGATAGAAGGAGAGATGTTGAAGTGTTCCCAACACTACCTTCCAGAAGAGGATGTGACAGTGTGTGACACAGAGAGAGACAGAGAGACAGAGATGATGGAATGAGAGATGTTGAAGTGTTCCCAACACTACCTTCCAGAAGAGGATGTGACAGTGTGTGACACAGAGAGAGAGAGAGACAGAGATGATGGAATGAGAGATGTTGAAGTGTTCCCAACACTACCTTCCAGAAGAGGATGTGACAGTGTGTGACACAGAGAGAGAGAGAGACAGAGATGATGGAATGAGAGATGTTGAAGTGTTCCCAACACTACCTTCCAGAAGAGGATGTGACAGTGTGTGACACAGAGAGACACAGAGATGATGGAATGAGAGATGTTGAAGTGTTCCCAACACTACCTTCCAGAAGAGGATGTGACAGTGTGTGACACAGAGAGACACAGAGATGATGGAATGAGAGATGTTGAAGTGTTCCCAACACTACCTTCCAGAAGAGGATGTGACAGTGTGTGACACAGAGAGAGACAGAGACAGAGATGATAGAATGAGAGATGTTGAAGTGTTCCCTACCTTCCAGAAGAGGATGTGACAGTGTGTGACACAGAGAGAGACAGAGATGATAGAAGGAGAGATGTTGAAGTGTTCCCAACACTACCTTCCAGAAGAGGATGTGACAGTGTGTGACACAGAGAGAGAGACAGAGATGATAGAAGGAGAGATGTTGAAGTGTTCCCTACCTTCCAGAAGAGGATGTGACAGTGTGTGCAGAACTGCAGGGTTTCACTGTATTGCTCTCTGACAGGGTAGCAGCGACACAGCTTAAAGTACATCTTCTTCCACTCCAACTGGCCCTTGTCTGACACCATCAGACGCTTACGGATCTGCACAGACAACACACACACACACACACAACCTTTAGTCATGTTTAACTCCAAATGCTTGCAGCTTTTGATATCTGCACTGCAACAAAATAAAACACACACACACAAAAAGAGATGCATTCAGTTTTAGTGTTAAGGTTAGAATTAGGTTAAGGGTTAGGAGCTAGGGTTAGAGTTTTAGGGTTAAGGTTAGAATGAGGTTAAGGGTTAGGAGCTAGGGTTAGAGTTTTAGGGTTAAGGTTAGAATGAGGTTAAGGGTTAGGAGCTAGGGTTAGAGTTTTAGGGTTAAGGTTAAAGAAAATACGATTTGAAATGGGACTGAATTGTGTGTCCCCACAAAGTTAGTTATAGAAGACTGTGTGTGTGTGTGTGTGTATATAAATAAATACCAGTCTGTACCTGTCTGTCAGTGAAGTGGTGCTGGCAGAGTCTCTTCCACAGCAGCCTGTCCTCAGTGAGTTGTCCCAGGTCTGGAGTCACCTGTCCCAAACTGACCAGGTCCCTGCCATCTGACAGACGCTCCATGATGTTCAGCTGCAGGCTGGCAGGCAGGTCTGTCAGGGTCATACCCTTTGACACAGGCTGGAGGAGTGGACACACAGAGACTTACATTTTGTCATTTTATTTTACCTTTATTTAACTTGGCAAGTCAGTTAAGAACAAATTCTTATTTTCAATGACGGCCTGGGAACAGTGGGTTAACTGCCTGTTCAGGGGCAGAACGACAGATTTGTACCTAGTCAGCTCGGGGGTTTGAACTTGCTACCTTCCGGTTACTAGTCCAACGCGCTAACCGCTAGGCTACCCTGCCGCCTCTACACTCTAACCGCTAGGCTACCCTGCCGCCTCTACACTCTAACCGCTAGGCTACCCTGCCGCCTCTACACTCTAACCGCTAGGCTACCCTGCCGCCTCTACACTCTAACCGCTAGGCTACCCTGCCGCCTCTACACTCTAACCGCTAGGCTACCCTGCCGCCTCTACACTCTAACCACTAGGCTACCCTGCCGCCCCTTCCACATAAGGTGGAAGCTTTTGGTTTTGCTTCCTTTCTTCCTTCAACAACAATATATATTCCTTATATCCATTCGTATTAAAGCATCTCTAGTCCTGGGGGTATCAGTGATTGGCTGAATTCCAACTAGCTGGGTCTCACAGGTCTAAAACAACGAAGGTAAATCCAGAAACGTAGAGATGCCTGCAGGATCCCTGGACCAGAGTGGCTCCATTCTAATATAGTCTTTCATTTCCTTGACAGATTCCTTATGATCCTGTAAAAGTTTGGGGGCTCAACCCTGTTGATCTGAATGTTGTCCAGCTCTTGTTCCCACTGCAGGATGTTCTCCATGCTAACTAGCTAACTAACTAACTAGCTAACTAGCTAACTAGCTAACTAGCTGTGCCTGTCCTACTCACCCTGTTGATCTGAATATTGTCCAGCTGTTGTTGCCACTGCAGGATGTTCTCCATGCTAACTAGCTAACTAGCTGTGCCTGTCCTACTCACCCTGTTGATCTGAATATTGTCCAGCTGTTGTTGCCACTGCAGGATGTTCTCCATGCTAACTAACTAGCTAACTAACTAGCTGTGCCTGTCCTACTCACCCTGTTGATCTGAATATTGTCCAGCTGTTGTTGCCACTGCAGGATGTTCTCCATGCTAACTAACTAACTAGCTAACTAGCTGTGCCTGTCCTACTCACCCTGTTGATCTGAATATTGTCCAGCTGTTGTTGACACTGCAGGATGTTCTCCATGCTAACTAGCTAACTAGCTAACTAGCTGTGCCTGTCCTACTCACCCTGTTGATCTGAATATTGTCCAGCTGTTGTTGACACTGCAGGATGTTCTCCATGCTAACTAGCTAACTAGCTAACTAACTAGCTGTGCCTGTCCTACTCACCCTGTTGATCTGAATATTGTCCAGCTGTTGTTGCCACTGTAGAATGTTCTCCATGCGATGGACCCAACAGTTGATGTTCCCCACCAGAACAGACTTTCCCATGTCCTGCACCAGGCCACACAGAGACACGTACAGGGTCTGAAGGAGCTCCTTGATGGGCCGAACATTCTGCTGGTCGCCGAGAACTGTGGAGGGAGAGGACAAGAGAAACATTTTTCAGCAACTCTCAGGAAGACAAAATGGAAGTAGATTTCATTAGTACTTCTAAACTTTGTATTATGAATGTGTTATTTCATTATTTTATTTTTTAAATCTATTTTTTAAAGGACACATCGTGCCTGTGCAGTTAATACACATGGTGTTCCCTTGGTAGTGCTAGTTACACCACCCTGAGCAGTTAATACACATGGTGTCCCTTGGTAGTGCTATTTACACCACCCTGAGCAGTTAATACACATGGTGTTCCCTTGGTAGTGCTATTTACACCACCCAGAGCAGTTAATACACATGGTGTTCCCTTGGTAGTGCTATTTACACCACCCAGAGCAGTTAATACACATGGTGTTCCCTTGGTAGTGCTATTTACACCCTGAGCAGTTAATACACATGGTGTTCCCTTGGTAGTGCTATTTACACCACCCAGAGCAGTTAATACACATGGTGTTCCCTTGGTAGTGCTATTTACACCCTGAGCAGTTAATACACATGGTGTTCCCTTGGTAGTGCTATTTACACCACCCAGAGCAGTTAATACACATGGTGTTCCCTTGGTAGTGCTATTTACACCCTGTGCAGTTAATACACATGGTGTTCTGTGTTCCCTTGGTAGTGCTAGTTACACCACCCAGAGCAGTTAATACACATGGTGTCCCTTG
>NW_026289684.1:35000-55000 GCF_023373465.1 Oncorhynchus keta | reverse complement strand
CTCCTGGTCTCTAACTATCAGACTGTTGGAACAGAGGAGGTGTCTCCTGGTCTCTATCTATCAGACTGTTGGAACAGAGGAGGTGTCTCCTGGTCTCTATCTATCAGACTGTTGGAACAGAGGAGGTGTCTCCTGGTCTCTAACTATCAGACTGTTGGAACAGAGGAGGTGTCTCCTGGTCTCTATCTATCAGACTGTTGGAACAGAGGAGGTGTCTCCTGGTCTCTATCTATCAGACTGTTGGAACAGAGGAGGTCTCTAATCTATCAGACTGTTGGAACAGAGGAGGTGTCTCCTGGTCTCTATCTATCAGACTGTTGGAACAGAGGAGGTGTCTCCTGGTCTCTAACTATCAGACTGTTGGAACAGACTGTTGGAACAGAGTGTCTCCTGGTCTCTATCTGTTGGAACAGAGGAGGTGTCTCCTGGTCTCTAGACTGTTGGAACAGAGGAGGTGTCTCCTGGTCTCTAACTATCAGACTGTTGGAACAGAGGAGGTGTCTCCTGGTCTCTAACTATCAGACTGTTGGAACAGAGGAGGTGTCTCCTGGTCTCTATCTATCAGACTGTTGGAACAGAGGAGGTGTCTCCTGGTCTCTATCTATCAGACTGTTGGAACAGAGGAGGTGTCTCCTGGTCTCTAACTATCAGACTGTTGGAACAGAGGAGGTGTCTCCTGGTCTCTAACTATCAGACTGTTGGAACAGAGGAGGTGTCTCCTGGTCTCTAACTATCAGACTGTTGGAACAGAGGAGGTGTCTCCTGGTCTCTATCTATCAGACTGTTGGAACAGAGTTGGAACAGAGTGTCTCCTGGTCTCTAACTATCAGACTGTTGGAACAGAGGAGGTGTCTCCTGGTCTCTAACTATCAGACTGTTGGAACGGAGGAGGTCAGAGGAGGTGTCTCCTGGTCTCTATCTATCAGACTGTTGGAACAGAGGAGGTGTCTCCTGGTCTCTAACTATCAGACTGTTGGAACAGAGGAGGTGTCTCCTGGTCTCTAACTATCAGACTGTTGGAACAGAGGAGGTGTCTCCTGGTCTCTATCTATCAGACTGTTGGAACAGAGGAGGTGTCTCCTGGTCTCTATCTATCAGACTGTTGGAACAGAGGAGGTGTCTCCTGGTCTCTAACTATCAGACTGTTGGAACAGAGGAGGTGTCTCCTGGTCTCTAACTATCAGACTGTTGGAACAGAGGAGGTGTCTCCTGGTCTCTAGACTGTTGGAACAGAGGAGGTGTCTCCTGGTCTCTAACTATGTTGGAACAGACTGTTGACTGAACAGAGGAGGTGTCTCCTGGTCTCTATCTATCAGACTGTTGGAACAGAGGAGGTGTCTCCTGGTCTCTATCTATCAGACTGTTGGAACAGAGGAGGTGTCTCCTGGTCTCTATCTATCAGACTGTTGGAACAGAGGAGGTGTCTCCTGGTCTCTATCTATCAGACTGTTGGAACAGAGGAGGTGTCTCCTGGTCTCTAACTATCAGACTGTTGGAACAGAGGAGGTGTCTCCTGGTCTCTAACTATCAGACTGTTGGAACAGAGGAGGTGTCTCCTGGTCTCTATCTATCAGACTGTTGGAACAGAGGAGGTGTCTCCTGGTCTCTAACTATCAGACTGTTGGAACAGAGGAGGTGTCTCCTGGTCTCTATCTATCAGACTGTTGGAACAGAGGAGGTGTCTCCTGGTCTCTAACTATCAGACTGTTGGAACAGAGGAGGTGTCTCCTGGTCTCTAACTATCAGACTGTTGGAACAGAGGAGGTGTCTCCTGGTCTCTATCTATCAGACTGTTGGAACAGAGGAGGTGTCTCCTGGTCTCTATCTATCAGACTGTTGGAACAGAGGAGGTGTCTCCTGGTCTCTAACTATCAGACTGTTGGAACAGAGGAGGTGTCTCCTGGTCTCTATCTATCAGACTGTTGGAACAGAGGAGGTGTCTCCTGGTCTCTATCTATCAGACTGTTGGAACAGAGGAGGTGTCTCCTGGTCTCTATCTATCAGACTGTTGGAACAGAGGAGGTGTCTCCTGGTCTCTAACTATCAGACTGTTGGAACAGAGGAGGTGTCTCCTGGTCTCTATCTATCAGACTGTTGGAACAGAGGAGGAGGTGTCTCCTGGTCTCTATCTATCAGACTGTTGGAACAGAGGAGGTGTCTCCTGACTGTCTCTATCTATCAGACTGTTGGAACAGAGGAGGTGTCTCCTGGTCTCTATCTATCAGACTGTTGGAACAGAGGAGGTGTCTCCTGGTCTCTATCTATCAGACTGTTGGAACAGAGGAGGTGTCTCCTGGTCTCTATCTATCAGACTGTTGGAACAGAGGAGGTGTCTCCTGGTCTCTAACTATCAGACTGTTGGAACAGAGGAGGTGTCTCCTGGTCTCTATCTATCAGACTGTTGGAACAGAGGAGGTGTCTCCTGGTCTCTAACTATCAGACTGTTGGAACAGAGGAGGTGTCTCCTGGTCTCTATCTATCAGACTGTTGGAACAGAGGAGGTGTCTCCTGGTCTCTATCTATCAGACTGTTGGAACAGAGGAGGTGTCTCCTGGTCTCTAACTATCAGACTGTTGGAACAGACTGTTGGAGAGGAGGTGTCTCCTGGTCTCTAACTATCAGACTTTGGAACAGAGGAGGTGTCTCCTGGTCTCTATCTATCAGACTGTTGGAACAGAGGAGGTGTCTCCTGGTCTCTAACTATCAGACTGTTGGAACAGAGGAGGTGTCTCCTGGTCTCTATCTATCAGACTGTTGGAACAGAGGAGGTGTCTCCTGGTCTCTATCTATCAGACTGTTGGAACAGAGGAGGTGTCTCCTGGTCTCTATCTATCAGACTGTTGGAACAGAGGAGGTGTCTCCTGGTCTCTAACTATCAGACTGTTGGAACAGAGGAGGTGTCTCCTGGTCTCTAACTATCAGACTGTTGGAACAGAGGAGGTGTCTCCTGGTCTCTATCTATCAGACTGTTGGAACAGAGGAGGTGTCTCCTGGTCTCTATCTATCAGACTGTTGGAACAGAGGAGGTGTCTCCTGGTCTCTATCTATCAGACTGTTGGAACAGAGGAGGTGTCTCCTGGTCTCTAACTATCAGACTGTTGGAACAGAGGAGGTGTCTCCTGGTCTCTCTAACTATCAGACTAACTATCAGACTGTTGGAACAGAGGGAACAGAGGAGGTGTCTCCTGGTCTCTATCTATCAGACTGTTGGAACAGAGGAGGTGTCTCCTGGTCTCTATCTATCAGACTGTTGGAACAGAGGAGGTGTCTCCTGGTCTCTATCTATCAGACTGTTGGAACGGGGGAGGTGTCTCCTGGTCTCTATCAGACTGTTGGAACAGAGGAGGTGTCTCCTGGTCTCTATCTATCAGCAGACTGTTGGAACGGAGGAGGTGTCTCCTGGTCTCTATCTATCAGACTGTTGGAACAGAGGAGGTGTCTCCTGGTCTCTATCTATCAGACTGTTGGAACAGAGGAGGTGTCTCCTGGTCTCTATCTATCAGACTGTTGGAACAGAGGAGGTGTCTCCTGGTCTCTATCTATCAGCAGACTGTTGGAACAGAGGAGGTGTCTCCTGGTCTCTATCTATCAGACTGTTGGAACAGAGGAGGTGTCTCCTGGTCTCTAACTATCAGACTGTTGGAACAGAGGAGGTGTCTCCTGGTCTCTATCTAGACTGTTGGAACAGAGGAGGTGTCTCCTGGTCTCTATCTATCAGACTGTTGGAACAGAGGAGGTGTCTCCTGGTCTCTATCTATCAGACTGTTGGAACAGAGGAGGTGTCTCCTGGTCTCTATCTATCAGACTGTTGGAACTAGACTGTTGGAACAGAGGAGGTGTCTCCTGGTCTCTATCTATCAGACTGTTGGAACAGACTGTTGGAACAGAGGAGGTGTCTCCTGGTCTCTAACTATCAGACTGTTGGAACAGAGGAGGTGTCTCCTGGTCTCTAACTATCAGACTGTTGGAACAGAGGAGGTGTCTCCTATCAGACTGTCTCTATCTATCAGACTGTTGGAACAGAGGAGGTGTCTCCTGGTCTCTAACTATCAGACTGTTGGAACAGAGGAGGTGTCTCCTGGTCTCTATCTATCAGACTGTTGGAACAGAGGAGGTGTCTCCTGGTCTCTAACTATCAGACTGTTGGAACAGAGGAGGTGTCTCCTGGTCTCTAACTATCAGACTGTTGGAACAGAGGAGGTGTCTCCTGGTCTCTAACTATCAGACTGTTGGAACAGAGGAGGTGTCTCCTGGTCTCTAACTATCAGACTGTTGGAACAGAGGAGGTGTCTCCTGGTCTCTATCTATCAGACTGTTGGAACAGAGGAGGTGGTCTCTATCTATCTGGAACAGAGGAGGTCTCTATCTATCAGACTGTTGGAACAGAGGAGGTGTCTCCTGGTCTCTATCTATCAGACTGTTGGAACAGAGGAGGTGTCTCCTGGTCTCTATCTATCAGACTGTTGGAACAGAGGAGGTGTCTCCTGGTCTCTATCTATCAGACTGTTGGAACAGAGGAGGTGTCTCCTGGTCTCTATCTATCAGACTGTTGGAACAGAGGAGGTGTCTCCTGGTCTCTATCTATCAGACTGTTGGAACAGAGGAGGTGTCTCCTGGTCTCTAACTATCAGACTGTTGGAACAGAGGAGGTGTCTCCTGGTCTCTATCTATCAGACTGTTGGAACAGAGGAGGTGTCTCCTGGTCTCTATCTATCAGACTGTTGGAACAGAGGAGGTGTCTCCTGGTCTCTAAC
Source organism: Oncorhynchus keta (assembly GCF_023373465.1). NCBI lineage: Eukaryota > Metazoa > Chordata > Actinopteri > Salmoniformes > Salmonidae > Oncorhynchus > Oncorhynchus keta. Next base: position 50,246 of record NW_026289684.1, on the reverse strand, counting down.
TATCAGACTCAGACTGTTGGAACAGAGGAGGTGTCTCCTGGTCTCTAACTATCAGACTGTTGGAACAGAGGAGGTGTCTCCTGGTCTCTAACTATCAGACTGTTGGAACAGAGGAGGTGTCTCCTGGTCTCTAGGACTGTTGGAACTGTCTCCTGGTCTCTAACTATCAGACTGTTGGAACAGAGGAGGTGTCTCCTGGTCTCTAACTATCAGACTGTTGGAACAGAGGAGGTGTCTCCTGGTCTCTATCTATCAGACTGTTGGAACAGAGGAGGTGTCTCCTGGTCTCTAACTATCAGACTGTTGGAACAGAGGAGGTGTCTCCTGGTCTCTATCTATCAGACTGTTGGAACAGAGGAGGTGTCTCCTGGTCTCTATCTATCAGACTGTTGGAACAGAGGAGGTGTCTCCTGGTCTCTATCTATCAGACTGTTGGAACAGAGGAGGTGTCTCAGAGGAGGTGTCTCTGGTCTCTACTATCAGACTGTTGGAACAGAGGAGGTCTCTCCTGGTCTCTATCTAGACTGTTGGAACAGAGGAGGTGTCTCCTGGTCTCTATCTATCAGACTGTTGGAACAGAGGAGGTGTCTCCTGGTCTCTATCTATCAGCAGAACTGTTGGTCTCTACTAGAGTTGAACAGGTGTCTCCTGGTCTCTAACTATCAGACTGTTGGAACAGAGGAGGTGTCTCCTGGTCTCTAACTCTATCAGACTGTTGGAACGGAGGAGGTGTTTGGAAACTGTTATCTGCACCTGGCTTGAACTCTCTAGCCCCATCATGACTCAGTGTACACAGACAGCATTCTCCTGAACAGTGTCAGACTGTTGGAACATCTATGCATGAATCCTAAAGGGGCATCTAGTCTCACAGTTCTAGTCTAACTAAGATCTAGTTGGAACACAGTGTACACCACAGTCTAGTCTAACACAGTGTTGTAGTCTCACAGTGTACTCCTATCTAGTCAGTGTACACACAGTGTGTGTGTGTGTGTGTGTGTGTGTGTGTGTGTGTGTGTGTGTGTGTGTGTGTGTGTGTGTGTGTGTGTGTGTGTGTGTATCCCCCAGTGTGTTTACATGCCTACAGTATCCCTGTCACTTTAATGAAGCCACTAGAACACTGTTCCAGGGTGTCTCTAGTCCAACACAGTGTACACCCCAGCATCTAGTCTAACACAGTGTACACCCCAGCATCTAGTCCAACACAGTGTACACCACAGCATCTAGTCCAACACAGTGTACACCACAGCATCTAGTCTAACACAGTGTACACCCCAGCATCTAGTCCAACACAGTGTACACCCCAGCATCTAGTCCAACACAGTGTACACCACAGCATCTAGTCCAACACAGTGTACACCACAGCATCTAGTCCAACACAGTGTACACCCCAGCATCTAGTCTAACACAGTGTACACCCCAGCATCTAGTCTAACACAGTGTACACCCCAGCATCTAGTCTAACACAGTGTACACCACAGCATCTAGTCTAACACAGTGTACACCACAGCATCTAGTCTAACACAGTGTACACCACAGCATCTAGTCTAACACAGTGTACACCACAGCATCTAGTCTAACACAGTGTACACCCCAGCATCTAGTCTAACACAGTGTACACCACAGCATCTAGTCTAACACAGTGTACACCACAGCATCTAGTCCAACACAGTGTACACCACAGCATCTAGTCCAACACAGTGTACACCACAGCATCTAGTCTAACACAGTGTACACCCCAGCATCTAGTCTAACACAGTGTACACCCCAGCATCTAGTCTAACACAGTGTACACCACAGCATCTAGTCTAACACAGTGTACACCAGCATCTAGTCTAACACAGTGTACACCACAGCATCTAGTCTAACACAGTGTACACCACAGCATCTAGTGTACCCCCAGCATCTAGTCTAACACAGTGTACACCCCAGCATCTAGTCTTAACACAGTGTACACCACAGCATCTAGTCTAACACAGTACACCACAGCATCTAGTTTAACACAGTAACACAGCATCTAGTACACAGTGTACACACAGCATCTAGTCTAACACAGTGTACACCACAGCATCTAGTCTAACACAGTGTACACCACAGCATCTAGTCTAACACAGTGTACACCACAGCATCTAGTCCAACACAGTGTACACCACAGCATCTAGTCCAACACAGTGTACACCCCAGCATCTAGTCTAACACAGTGTACACCACAGCATCTAGTCCAACACAGTGTACACCACAGCATCTAGTCTAACACAGTGTACACCACAGCATCTAGTCTAACACAGTGTACACCCCAGCATCTAGTCTAACACAGTGTACACCCCAGCATCTAGTCTAACACAGTGTACACCACAGCATCTAGTCTAACACAGTGTACACCAGCAGCATCTAGTCTAGTCTAACACAGTGTACACCCCAGCATCTAGTCTAACACAGTGTACACCACAGCATCTAGTCTAACACAGTGTACACCACAGCATCTAGTCTAACACAGTGTACACCCCAGCATCTAGTCTAACACAGTGTACACCACAGCATCTAGTCTAACACAGTGTACACCACAGCATCTAGTCTAACACAGTGTACACCACAGCATCTAGTCTAACACAGTGTACACCCCAGCATCTAGTCTAACACAGTGTACACCACAGCTAACACAGTGTACACCCCAGCATCTAGTCCAACACAGTGTACACCCCAGCATCTAGCAACACAGTCACCCCAGCATAGTCCAACACAGTAACACAGTCTAGTCCAACACAGTGTACACCCCAGCATCTAGTCTAACAACACAGTGTACACCCCAGCATCTAGTCTAACACAGTGTACACCCCAGCATCTAGTCTAACACAGTGTACACCACATCTAGCATCTAGTCTAGTCCAACACAGTGTACACCCCAGCATCTAGTCTAACACAGTGTACACCCCAGCATCTAGTCTAACACAGTGTACACCACAGCATCTAGTCTAACACAGTGTACACCACAGCATCTAGTCTAACACAGTGTACACCACAGCATCTAGTCTAACACAGTGTACACCCCAGCATCTAGTCTAACACAGTGTACACAGCATCTAGTCTAACACAGTGTACACCACAGCATCTAGTCTAACACAGTGTACACCACAGCATGTACACCAGTCTAACACAGTGTACACCACAGCATCTAGTCTAACACAGTGTACACCCCAGTCTAGTAACACAGTGTACACAGCATCTAGTCTAACACAGTGTACACCACAGCATCTAGTCTAACACAGTGTACACCACAGCATCTAGTCCAACACAGTGTACACCCCAGCATCTAGTCTAACACAGTGTACACCACAGCATCTAGTCTAACACAGTGTACACCACAGCATCTAGTCTAACACAGTGTACACCACAGCATCTAGTCTAACACAGTGTACACCCAGCATCTAGTCTAACACAGTGTACACCCAGCATCTAGTCTAACACAGTGTACACCAGCATCCAAGTGTACACCACAGCATCTAGTCTAACACAGTGTACACCACAGCATCTAGTCCAACACAGTGTACACTACAGCATCAGTCAACACAGTGTACACCACAGCATCTAGTCTAACACAGTGTACACCACAGCATCTAGTCTAACACAGTGTACACCCCAGCATCTAGTCTAACACAGTGTACACCCCAGCATCTAGTCTAACACAGTGTACACCACAGCATCTAGTCTAACACAGTGTACACCACAGCATCTAGTGTACACCCAGCATCTAGTCAACACAGTGTACACCACAGCATCTAGTCCAACACAGTGTACACCACAGCATCTAGTCTAACACAGTGTACACCACAGCATCTAGTCTAACACAGTGTACACCACAGCATCTAGTCTAAACACAGTGTACACCAGCATCTAGTCTAACACAGTGTACCACAGCATCTAGTCCAACACAGTGTACACCACAGCATCTAGTCCAACACAGTGTACACCACAGCATCTAGTCTAACACAGTGTACACCACAGCATCTAGTCTAACACAGTGTACACCACAGCATCTAGTCTAACACAGTGTACACCACAGCATCTAGTCCACACCAACATCTAGTTACACACAGCATCTAGTCCAACACAGTGTACACCACAGCATCTAGTCCAACACAGTGTACACCACAGCATACACCACAGCATCTAGTCCAACACAGTGTACACCACAGCATCTAGTCCAACACAGTGTACACCCCAGCATCTAGTCCAACACAGTGTACACCACAGCATCTAGTCCAACACAGTGTACACCACAGCATCTAGTCTAACACAGTCTGACATCTGTGTGTGCATCTAGTCTAACACAGTGTACACCACAGCATCTAGTCCAACACAGTGTACACTTATCTAGTCCTGTACACCCCACTCTACCAGTAGATCTAGGACATTGTGTACACCCCAGCATCTAGTCCAACACAGTGTACACCCCAGCATGTCTAAACACAGTGTACACCCCAGCATCTAGTCTAAACACAGTGTACACCACAGCATCTAGTCCAACACAGTGTACACCCCAGCATCTAGTCCAACACAGTGTACACCACAGCATCTAGTCTAACACAGTGTACACCACAGCATCTGTGTGTACACCCCAGCATCTAGTCCAACACAGTGTGCATCTAGTCCAACACAGTGTACACCCAGCATCTAGTCCAACACAGTGTACACCACAGCATCTATCCAACACAGTGTACCCACAGCATCTAGTCCAACACAGTGTACACCCCAGCATCTAGGTGTATCTGTGTGTATCTAGTGTGTGTACACCACAGCATGTCTAAAACACAGTGTACACCCCAGTCTAGTCCAACACAGTACACCCAGCATCTGTCCAACACAGTGTACACCACAGCATCTAGTCCAACACAGTGTCAGGATCAGTCTGACATTGTGTGTGTGTGTGTGTGTGTGTGTACTTATAGCCTCCACTCTGTAGATCAGGACATTGTGTGTGTACTTATAGCCTCCACTCTACAGTAGATCAGGACATTGTGTGTGTGTGTGTGTGTGTCCACTCTACAGCAGATGTATGCCTGTGTGTGTGTGTGTGTGTGTGTGTGTGTGTGTGTGTGTACTTATAGCCTCCACTCTACAGTAGATCAGGACATTGTGTGTGTGTGTGTGTGTGTACTTATAGCCTCCACTCTACAGTAGATCAGGACATTGTGTGTGTGTGTGTGTGTGTGTGTACTTATAGCCTCCACTCTACAGTAGATCAGGTGTGTGTGTACATAGCCTCCACTCTGTGTCAGACATGTGTGTGTGTGTGTGTCTGACATTGTGTGTGTGTGTGTGTGTGTGTGTACTTATAGCCTCCACTCTACAGTAGATCAGGACATTGTGTGTGTGTGTGTGTACTTATAGCCTCCACTCTACAGTAGATCAGGACATTGTGTGTGTGTGTGTGTGTGTGTGTGTGTGTGTGTGTGTGTGTGTGTGTGTGTGTGTGTGTGTGTACTTATAGCCTCCACTCTACAGTATCAGGACATTGTGTGTGTGTGTGTGTGTGTGTTACATTGTGTGTGTGTGTGTGTGTGTGTGTGTGTTATAGCCTCCACTCTACAGTAGATCAGGACATTGTGTGTGTGTGTGTGTGTGTCTACAGTAGTCAGGACATTGTGTGTGTGTGTGTGTACTTATAGCCTCCACTCTAACAGTAGATCAGGACATTGTGTGTGTGTGTGTGTGTGTGTACTTAGCTTCCACTCTACAGTAGATCCACTCTTATAGCCCTAGGAATCAGGACATTGTGTGTGTGTGTGTGTGTGTGTGTGTACTTATAGTGTGTGTGTACTTATAGCCTCCACTCTACAGTAGATGTGTGTACATTGTTCTTGTGTGTGTGTGTGTGTGTGTACTTATAGCCTCCACTCTACAGTAGATCAGGACATTGTGTGTGTGTGTGTGTGTGTGTGTGTGTGTGTGTGTGTGTACTTATAGCCTCCACTCTACAGTAGATCAGACATTGTGTATTGTGTGTGTGTGTGTGTGTACTTATAGCCTCCACTCCACAGTAGATCAGTATTGTGTGTGTGTGTGTACTTATAGCCTCCACTCTACAGATCAGGATTGTGTGTGTGTGTGTGTGTGTGTGTACTTATAGCCTCCACTCTACAGTAGATCAGGACATTGTGTGTGTGTGTGTGTGTGTACTGTGTGTGCCTGTAGATCAGGACATTGTGTGTGTGTGTGTGTGTACTTATAGCCTCCACTCTACAGTAGGTCAGGACATTGTGTGTGTGTGTGTGTGTGTGTGTGTTATAGCCTCCACTCTACACTAACTAACCATCAACGTAGGTTGTGTCTCCATTTCCACTAACCCAGAGAGTATTGCCTAATAGATCAACACACAGCTGTGTTTCCATGATCGTTGTGTCACCCAGCATGGGCTTAAAAAGTAGTGCACTACATTATATAGGGAATACAGTGCCATTTGGGGTCCCGCCTCCACACAGCAGACAAAGTGCCACATTTATAGGGAATACGTCCACTCAAATTAGTGCACTACATTATATAGGGAATAGGGTGCCATTTGGGACGCAGTGGTAAACCTGATCTGTGTGGTGTAAACGAGAACCTCACTAATATCATGCTGCAGTAACACACACACACACACAGCCACACACACACACAGTTAGACACACACACACACACACACACAATTCTGATGAACGTCTGTACTTACTGTTCTAGTTCTCTTTAAATCAACAGAGAGAGAGAGAGTGTGTTCAAAGCAGACCACCAAAGGTCACAGCAGTATCTCTCTAGACTAGAGAACCATCAACGAGGTTGTGTCTCCATTTCCACTAGAGAGAGAGAGACTAAGAGAAAAGACACAGCAGAGTCTCTCTCATGATCGCTCCCTCAGCAGAGAAGCTGTGAGTTAAGAGAATATCTCCAAAGAGCCTCTTGTCTGGAGAGAAGTGATAAGGCCCAGAGAGAGAGACAGAGAGACAGAGAGAGAGAGAAAGGGACACAGCAGAGAGAGAGAGAGAGAGAGAAAGAGGGAGACAGCAGAGAGAGAGCAGAGAGAGAGAAAGAGACTCTCTCGCAGAGAGAGAGAGAGAGAGAAAGAGACACAGAGAGAGAGAGAGAGAGAGAAAGAGACACAGAGAGAGAGAGAGAGAGAAAGAGACAGCAGCAGAGAGAGAGAGAGAGAAAGAAAGAGACAGCAGAGAGAGAGAAAGAGACAGCAGAGAGAGAGAGAGAAAGAGACAGCAGAGAGAGAGAGAGAAAGAGACAGCAGAGAGAGAGAGAGAAAGAGACAGCAGAGAGAGAGAAAGAGACAGCAGAGAGAGAAAGAGACAGCAGAGAGAGAAAGGTGAAGCAGAGAGAGAAAGGTGAAGCAGAGAGAGAAAGGTGAAGCAAGGAAGAGAAAGGTGAAGCAAGGAAGAGAAGAGAGCGAGCAAGAGACCTACACGCCCAGAACATAACACAGCCCTTTAAAACACCCCTCAGTACTGTGTCTGAGGTTAACCCTTTAAAACTCCTACTCTCTATGGTAACACCCTTTAATGTTCAACAATACATTAGTATGAATGCACAATGTCATATTTGTCATTTTCCTAAGGTGACGCCGAAGGACAATTCACATCCCCCGATGGACAATAAAGTTATGTTCCCATCTCATGGGAATCCTCAGATGGACAATAAAGTTATATTCCAATCTCATAGGAATCCTCAGATGGACAATAAAGTTATGTTCCATCTCATAGGAATCCTCAGATGGACAATAAAGTTATGTTCCCATCTCATAGGAATCCTCCAGATGGACAATAAAGTTATGTTCCCATCTCATGGAATCCTCAGATGGACAATAAAGTTATGTTCCCATCTCGTAGGAATCCTCAGATGGACAATAGTTATGTTCCCATCTCATAGGAATCCTCAGATGGACAATAAAGTTATGTTCCCATCTCATAGGAATCCTCAGATGGACAATAAAGTTATGTTCCCATCTCATAGGAATCCTCAGATGGACAATAAAGTTATGTTCCCATCTCATAGGAATCCTCAGATGGACAATAAAGTTATGTTCCTATCTCATAGGAATCCTCAGATGGACAATAAAGATGTTCCTATCTCATAAATCCCCGATGGACAATATTGTCCCATCTCATGATCCCATCAGATGGACAATAAAGTTATGTTCCCATCTCGTAGGATCCTCAGATGGGAACATAACTTTATTGTCCATCTCATAGGAATCCCTTCATGATGATTTAACACAGAAGTAGAAGGGAGAAGTCAACCCACCCGTACGACATAGTTGAACCTCCGGTTGTCCTTGATGGCGCTGCAGAAGTCCAGCCGGTTGAACGCTTCTCCCAGAGTGCAGTAACCATGACGCTGGGATAATTAGGACCATCGGGTATTAGTGTCTGGTTCAACGGGCAACAGGGTATACTGTGACTGTTTATGTTAATAAAGAGACAGTCCTTCCTTCCTTTCCTTCCTTCCCTTCCCTTTCCTTTCCTTTCCTTTCCTTTCCCTCCCTCCCTCCCTCCCCTTCCTTCCTTCCTTCCTTCCTTCCTTCCTTCCTTCCCTTCCTTCCCTTCCTTCCTTCCCTTCCTTCCTTCCCTTCCTTCCTTCCCTTCCTTCCTTTCCTTCCCTTTCCTTCCTTCCTTTCCTTCCTTTCCTTCCTTCCTTTCCTTTCCTTCCTTTCCTTCCTTCCTTTCCTTCCTTCCTTTCCTTCCTTCCCTTATGATTCCTTCCTTCCTTTCCTTCCTTTCCTTCCTTTCCTTCCTTCCTTTCCTTTTCCTTTCCTTTCCTTCCTTTCCTTTCCTTCCTTCCTCCCTTCCTTCCTTCCTTTCCCTTTCCTTCCTTCCTTTCCTTCCTTCCTTTCCTCCCTTCCTTTCCTCCCTTCCTTCCTCCCTTCCTTTCCTCCCTTCCCTCCCTTCCTTTCCTCCCTTCCTTTCTTCCTTCCTTTCCCCTTCCTTCCTTCCTTTCCTTCCCTCCCTTCCTTCCTTCCTTCCTTCCTTTCCTTTCCTTCCTTTCCTTCCTTCCTTTCTTTCCTTTCCTTCCTTTCCTTCCTTTCCTTCCTTTCCTTTCTTTCCTTTCTTTCCTTTCCTTCCTTTCCTTCCTTTCCTTTCCTTCCTTTCCTTCCTTCCTTTCCTTACCTCTTTAGTGCTTCCTTTGTGAACGTAAATCCATTTCTCTTTGTGGAAATCTGAGAGAAAAAGGAGAGTGTGTTATCACCGTGGAGATGACCATTTCCTGTGTAAAATGTCTTTATGATGTCATTGGCCGGTACTGTAATACTGTAGGTTAAACTTACAGGGAATCTTTGCGTTGTTGTTCATGAAGTCTTTCCTTCTCTTCTTAGCTGCCAGCTGGTAACAGACAGCCGCAGATTCTCCTGGAAGCATCGTTTTACAATAGCTGGAAGACAGACCATACATCCTGTTAGCAATAGCTGGAAGACAGACCATACACCCTGTTAGCAATAGCTGGAAGACAGACCATACATCCTGTTAGCAATAGCTGGAAGACAGACCATACATCCTGTTAGCAATAGCTGGAAGACAGACCATACATCCTGTTAGCAATAGCTGGAAGACAGACCATACATCCTGTTAGCAATAGCTGGAAGACAGACCATACATCCTGTTAGCAATAGCTGGAAGACAGACCATACATCCTGTTAGCAATAGCTGGAAGACAGACCATACATCCTGTTAGCAATAGCTGGAAGACAGACCATACATCCTGTTAGCCATAGCTGGAAAAGAGACCATACATTCTGTTAACCATAGCTGGAAGACAGACCATACATCCTGTTAACCATAGCTGGAAGACAGACTATACACCCAGTTACATATCTGGCGTACAAAAAGCTAAATTTGAGTTTTATCATTGTATGAAATGTTTTTAAAAATGGCTCATTTGAGATGATACTATGGTTTTTCCAAACAGGTAGGCATATAGTTGGCTTCAAACTGCCTGGAGTCAGGATCCACTGTAATTACAACAGACGTCGTCTAATCCCATCACTTGCACAGTAGTTATTTATAGCACAATGATTAACGAGTAGGAACACAGGCTCAAAAACACACAATAACAACACAATAACGTCTCCTGCTTAGCCGTAGTATAACAGCAAGAGCGAATACCGTATTGTGAGTAACGTCACATTAGGTTTCTATCTATCTATTTATCGCTTATTTTACAGGTAGACTGGATATCAAATTGTCAATATGTATATATTTTTTCTCCTTCTCTGTCCCCCTGCCGCAATCTCTCAATTCAAGGGGCTTTATTGGTATGGGAATTATATGTTAACATTGCCAACGCAAGTGAACTAGATAATAAATAAAAGTGTCTCTCTCTCTATCGCTCTCAGAGCATTTCATGGGAAAACTCCTTGGATAACTTGATGGCGCACTTCAGTTGTTCTCGATGTCACTAGCTGGTGTCGATGCTGCTCAAGACAACATGTATCAGGAAGCACAAACACAACAAAACAATACATTCAGTTTCCGATACTGACCTCACGTCTGAGTCATTGCTGTTTTTGTCGTCTAAAGAATAGTTTTTCCATCCTTCTTCAGTTTTAACCCAGCTCTGACCCGGGGACCGCCAATCCTGTCCTAGAAAAGGCATTCTCGACCGTTTAAAAATCAACAACGCCGAAAGAAAATGATAGTTCTGACTTTATGTTGAAGAACGTTAAATGTTGTAAGATACAGGTTTGTTTTTGTCTCCCGTCTGGTCTTCAATAAAGTGTCTGATGTGTCGTCTGGTATTGTGACTGCGCAGCGGCCCGTTTTATTCTCCTGTGAACAATCCGGAAAGTCAACACTTGAGCTCCTCCCCCTTTTGGAAACTGTGCCGCAACACGTGGCTTTGTTTATCTTCTTCTCTATTGCAAAACGACTCAGGGAAGGAATACTGTCAACCACAGTGGGGGTTTAGGGGGCAAATGTCCTGTGCTGGAAGATACATTAATCATTTTATACTGCTGAATCAGAGCTTTTTCATTTGACCTAGACACAACAAGCCTTTCTTGATAACGTAGATAAAATAATCTTATCAGTTTCTGTCAATTCCCCTGACTCATCCCTGGAAGTTAAAAATGAAGTCTCTTCTCAGGATTCTGCAAAAGTGCAGGGTTACATTGGGGGGGAAACTAGATGTATAAGGGGGTAAGTTGAGCCGCCCTCTAGGAAAATATACACCAAATTAATAATTCCACCAAATATTTAGGAAGAGGTCATCGTTTCATGGAGTCTGTGAAGGAAGAAATCACTTGGAAAAAGTGGTAAGCAAGTTATGTGCATCGATTTTCACCAAGTCAGATAAATGTATTAGGCTGGAGGTTTCCTTGTAGCTGTGTGGGCTAGTAGTTTGCCTTGGGGTAAGTTTAGCCAATGGCCTTGGAGTATCAATGGTTGAGCCAATGGCCTTGGAGTATCCAATGGTTGAGCCAATGGCCTTGGGGCATCAATGGTTGAGCCAATGGCCTTGGGGTATCAATGGTATGAGCCAATGGCCTTGGGGTATCCAATGGCCTTGAGCCAATGGTTGAGCCAATGGCCTTGGGTATCCAATGGTTGAGCCAATGGCCTTGGAGTATCCAATGGTTGAGCCAATGGCCTTGGAGTATCAATGGTTGAGCCAATGGCCTTGGGGTATCCAATGGTTGAGCCAATGGCCTTGGAGAATCAATGGTTGAGCCAATGGCCTTGGAGTATCCAATGGTTGAGCCAATGGCAAGTTGAGGAAATGTAAGTATTTTCTTCCCAGGTATAATGCAAAGCATTATCGCTGGGATATGAGGTAACAACAGGGCCTGGCCTATGTTAAAAGTGTTTAACTGGAGTCTCAGAGCAGGAGTCTCAGTAGAACAGACTGGGTAACTGGAGTCTCAGTAGAACAGACTGGGTAACTGGAGTCTCAGTAGAACAGACTGGGTAACTGGAGTCTCAGTAGAACAGACTGGGTAACTGGAGTCTCAGTAGACCAGACTGGGTAACAGGAGTCTCAGTAGAACAGACTGGGTAACTGGAGTCTCAATAGAACAGACTGGGTAACTGGAGTCTCAGTAGAACAGACTGGGTAACTGGAGTCTCAGAGCAGGTGTCTCAGTAGAACAGACTGGGTAACTGGAGTCTCAGTAGAACAGACTGGGTAACTGGAGTCTCAGTAGAACAGACTGGGTAACTGGAGTCTCAGAGACAGACTGGGTAACTGTCTCAGTAGAACAGACTGGGTAACTGGAGTCTCAGTAGAACAGACTGGGTAACTGGAGTCTCAGTAGAACAGACTGTGGAGTCTCAGTAGAACAGACTGGGTAACTGGAGTCTCAGTAGAACAGACTGGGTAACTGGAGTCTCAGTAGAACAGACTGGGTAACTGGAGTCTCAGTAGAACAGACTGGGTAACTGGAGTCTCAGTAGAACAGACTGGGTAACTGGAGTCTCAGTAGAACAGACTGGGTAACTGGAGTCTCAGTAGACCAGACTGGGTAACAGGAGTCTCAGTAGAACAGACTGGGTAACTGGAGTCTCAGTAGAACAGACTGGGTAACTGGAGTCTCAGTAGAACAGACTGGGTAACTGGAGTCTCAGTAGAACAGACTGGGTAACTGGAGTCTCAGTAGAACAGACTGGGTAACTGGAGTCTCAGTAGAACAGACTGGGTAACTGGAGTCTCAGTAGAACAGACTGGGTAACTGGAGTCTCAGTAGAACAGACTGGGTAACTGGAGTCTCAGTAGAACAGACTGGGTAACTGGAGTCTCAGTAGACCAGACTGGGTAACAGGAGTCTCAGTAGAACAGACTGGGTAACTGGAGTCTCAGTAGAACAGACTGGGTAACTGGAGTCTCAGTAGAACAGACTGGGTAACTGGAGTCTTAGTAGAACAGACTGGGTAACTGGAGTCCAGTAGAACAGACTGAGTAACTGGAGTCTCAGTAGAACAGACTGGGTAACTGGAGTCTCAGTAGAACAGACTGGGTAACTGGAGTCTCAGTAGACCAGACTGGGTAACAGGAGTCTCAGTAGAACAGACTGGGTAACTGGAGTCTCAGTAGAACAGACTGGGTAACTGGAGTCTCAGTAGAACAGACTGAGTAACTGGAGTCTCAGTAGAACAGACTGGGTAACTGGAGTCTCAGTAGAACAGACTGGGTAACAGGAGTCTCAGTAGAACAGACTGGGTAACTGGAGTCTCAGTAGAACAGACTGGGTAACTGGAGTCTCAGTAGAACAGACTGGGTAACTGGAGTCTCAGTAGAACAGACTGGGTAACTGGAGTCTCAGTAGAACAGACTGGGTAACTGGAGTCTCAATAGAACAGACTGGGTAACTGGAGTCTCAGTAGAACAGACTGAGTAACTGGAGTCTCAGTAGAACAGACTGGGTAACTGGAGTCTCTGTAGAACAGACTGAGTAACTGGAGTCTCAGTAGAACAGACTGGGTAACTGGAGTCTCAGAGCAGGAGTCTCAGTAGAACAGACTGAGTAACTGGAGTCTCAGTAGAATAGACTGGGTAACTGGAGTCTCAGTAGAACAGACTGGGTAACTGGAGTCTCAGTAGAACAGACTGGGTAACTGGAGTCTCAGTAGAACAGACTGGGTAACTGGAGTCTCAGTAGAACAGACTGGGTAACTGGAGTCTCAGTAGAACAGACTGGGTAACTGGAGTCTCAGTAGAACAGACTGGGTAACTGGAGTCTCTGTAGAACAGACTGGGTAACTGGAGTCTCAGTAGGACAGACTGGGTAACTGGAGTCTCAGAGCAGTGTCTCAGCCTGGATTGTCCTGTTATACACAACTGGTCACAGGTCACATTCAGACCACAGCCTAGAAACATCAACAACACTCAGACGAGACCAGATGGACCAGAGGGAGACCAGATGAGACCAGACGAGACCAGATGAGACCAGAGGAGACCAGATGAGACCAGACGAGACCCGATGATACCAGAGGAGACCAGATGAGACCAGACAAGACCAGATGAGACCAGATGAGACCAGACGAGCAGATGAGACCAGAGGAGACCAAAGGAGACCAGAGGAGACCAACAAGACCAGATGAGACAAGACGAGACCAGAGGAGACCAGATGAGACCAGAGGACAGATGAAACCAGATGAGACCAGAGGAGACCAAATGAGACCAGATGAGACCAGATGAGACCAGACGAGCAGATGAGACCAGAGGAGACCAAAGGAGACCAGAGGAGACCAGAGGAGACTAGATGAGACCAGACGAGACCAGACGAGACCAGAGGAGACCAGATGAGACCAGAGAGACCAGAGGAGACGAGATGAGACCAGATGAGACCAGACGAGACCAGAGGAGACCAGATGAGACCAGAGGAGACCAGAGGAGACCAGATGAGACCAGATGAGACCAGACGAGACCAGAGGAGACCAGATGAGACCAGAGGAGACCAGATGAGACCAGAGGAGACCAGATGAGACCAGAGGAGACCAAATGAGACCAGACGAGACCAGAGGAGACCAGATGAGACCAGAGGAGACCAGATGAGACCAGAGGAGACCAGATGAGACCAGACGAGACCAGAGGAGACCAGATGAGACCAGACGAGACCAGAGGAGACCAGATGAGACCAGAGGAGACCAGAGGAGACCAGATGAGACCAGAGGAGACCAGATGAGACCAGAGGAGACCAGAGGAGACCAGATGAGACCAGAGGAGACCAGATGAGACCAGAGGAGACCAGATGAGACCAGACGAGACCAAAGGAGACCAGATGAGACCAGAGGAGACCAGATGAGACCAGAGGAGACCAGACAAGACCAGATGAGACCAGACGAGACCAAAGGAGACCAGATGAGACCAGAGGAGACCAGATGAGACTGCATGGGATGTGATGTGTTATGATGTGATATGATATGATATGATATGATGTGATATGATGTGATATGATGATATGATGTGATATGATGTGATATGATATGATATGATATGATGTGTTATGATGTGATGTGATAAGGATATGATATGATATGATATGATGTAATATGATGTGATATGATATGATATGATATGATATGATATGATGTGATGTGATGTGATGTGATGTGATGTGATGTGATGCGATGATGATGTGATAAGATAAGATATGATATAATGATATGATATGATATTATGTGATATGATATGATATGATGTGATGTAATAAGATAAGATATGATATAATGTGATATGATATGATATTATGTGATATGATATGATATGATGTGATGTGATAAG
>NW_026289684.1:0-30000 GCF_023373465.1 Oncorhynchus keta | reverse complement strand
AGACCTCACAGTGGGACTGAGACTGTCACAGTGAGACTGAGACCTCTTTATAGTGAGACTGAGGCCTCACAGAATGAGACTGAAATTGACCACACAGTCAGACTAAGATTTTATTATTTTTTCACAGTGAGACTACAGTGAGACTAAGACCTCACATTAGACTGAGACCTCACAAGACTGAGACTCACAGAAACAAACAGTGAGACTGAGACCTCCAAATTGAGACTGAAAAAACTGGGCTGTCACAGAGACTGGAACTCACAGTGAGACTGAGACCTCTCAAACCATTTGAGATGTCACCAGACAGACCTCACAGTGAGACTGAGGCCTCACAGTGAGACTGGAGACCACACAGTCAGACTGAGACTTACATAACTGAGACCTCACAGTGAGACTGAGACCTCACAGTGAGACTGAGACCTCACATTGAGACTGAGACATCAAAGACTAACTATGACGACTTCACTTGAGACAGACCTCAACATGAGACTGAGACATCACAGAGGGACTGAGACCTTTCACATTGAGATAAACCCACAGTCACTGAACATTGAGACTGAGACCTTGAGACTGAGACCATCACAGTGAGACGAGGCCTCAGTGGGAGACCACATAAACATACAGGAGACTGAGACAAAAGACATTAATTGAGACACCTGCTCTCTCAGTGAGACTGAGACATCACAGTGAGACTGAGACCAGTGAGACTGACCAGGACTGAGACATCCAGGAGACTGAGAACTCACAGTGAGACTGATCCAGTGAGACTTATTGAGACTTGAGATCCACATTAAATCATTGTAGACTGAAGATCTTAAAGACATGGTAAGTGAGACTGAGACCTTACAGTGAGACTGAGACAAGTGAGACATGAATTGTGTATCTGTGCCATTCAGAGGAGACTGAGACAAGACAGAAGATTTAAGAGCGAGACATCACAGTGAGACTGGAGTAGAGACTGCCACAGTGAGACTGAGACCACATTGTGTCCAAGAACTGAGACATCACGCTGGGGTTTTTTCCACAGACTCAACAGTTTCCCACAGTGAGACTATCAAGAGACTGGACCACCACCCAGAGGAGACAGACCTCACAGCCAGACTTGAGACAGACCTCACAGTAGGAAGAGTGAGTCACATGGACTGAGACCAGCATCCCTCACAGTGGGAACGACCTCACATTCTGAGACCTTGTGAGAGTCAACATGGACCAGCATCCCTAAGATCTTACATTGAGACTGAGACCTCACAGTGAGACTGAGACCTCACAGTGAGACTGAGACCAGCATCCCTGTGGAACACTCAGACTAAGATCTTACATTGAGAGTCAACATGACCAGCATCCCTGTGAGAACGCTTTGAGACTGGACACACAGTAGAGTCAACATGAGGCCAGATCCCACAGTGGACTGAGACCTCACTTTGAGACTGAGACACCAGTGAGACTGTTCACAGTGAGACTCAACATGGACTGCATCAGCATCCCTGTGGAACGAACCTTGTAGAGAACATGAGCCAGCATCCTGTGGAACGCTTTCAGACACCTTGTAGAGTCAAGACATGGACGAGCATCCCTTGGAACGCCTTTAGAACATTGTTGAGTCAACATGGGCCAGCATCCCTGTGGAACGCTTAGAAAAACAAACACTGATATTAATAGACTGGAAACCTCAAAATGGGCCAGCATGAGGCCCTCACAGTGGAACACTGATTCTACACCAGTGTGGAGAGTCAACACGGACCAGCATCCCTGTGAACCCTCACCTTTCCAAATATCAACTGACCAGCATCCCTGTGAGAAGCTATTGAAACCTTGTAGAGTCAACATGGACCAGCATCCACTGTGATAATACTTTAGACTAGTTCCTTGAAGGGAACGCTATTCAACAAACATAGCATCCCTGTGGAACGCTTTCTAGAACACCTTGTCAGAGTCAACAGACTGAGCCAGAATCCCTGTGTGAAAGCTATGATCCTTACCTTGATGTCTTTAGAGTCCACATGGACCAGCATCCCTGTGATGAACGACAGGGTTTTAAAAACATACACGGAGCACCTTGTAGAGTCAACATGGACCAGCATCCAATGTGGAACACTTTAGACACCTTGTAGAGTCAACATGGACCAGCATCCCTGTGGAACGATGCCAGACTACACCTTGTAGTGTCAAGAACTGCAAAGCTGGGCCAGCATCCCTGTGGAACGCTTTGGTCACCAGAGTCAACATGCCAGCATCCTGTGGAAGCATTGTAGAGTCAAAATGGGCCAGCATCCCTGTGGAACACTTTCAACACCTTGTAGAGTCCATGTTCTGACGAAACTCTTAATGTTTTTGTACGCTCATTATAGTGTTCCTAATGTGTTGAATGCTCAGTATAAAGAATTCCTAATGTTTTGTACGCTCAGTATAAAGTGTTCCTAATGTTTTGTACACTCAGTATAAAGTGTTCCTAATGTTTTGCACGCTCAGTATAAAGTGTTCCTAATGTTTTGTACACTCAGTATAAAGTGTTCCTAATGTTTTGTACGCTCAGTATAAAGTGTTCCTAATGTTTTGTATGCTCAGTATAAAGTGTTCCTAATGTTTTGTACGCTCAGTATAAAGTGTTCCTAATGTTTTATACACTCAGTATAAAGTGTTCCTAATGTTTTGTACACTCAGTATAAAGTGTTCCTAATGTTTTGTACGCTCAGTATAAAGTGTTCCTAATGTTTTGTACACTCAGTATAAAGTGTTCCTAATGTTTTGTACACTCAGTATAAAGTGTTCCTAATGTTTTGTACACTCAGTATAAAGTGTTCCTAATGTTTTGTACACTCAGTATAAAGTGTTCCTAATGTTTTGTACACTCAGTATACAGTGTTCTCAAACAACAGTCACTGAATCATGTTGGCACACGACCCTGGGTTTGTGATGATGCTCAGTAACACAGGGAAAGTCTTGGCTGGCTCCATTCTCAGAACCCAGAACCAAATCTTGCGTGCGCTGGCCAGCTACAGTCTGTTACCAGAGACGACTGTCTCACATCATATTTGGCCTACCGTAGGGTTTGTTATTGTGCAGTGATGAGTAGTGACTGGAGTTTTACCTCGAAGATGTGCCCAGAGAAAACTCTGGACCCTACCCACTGGGGACAGACATCAGTTCAAACATCTAGTTTTGATTTGGTTTCAGATGTTAAACTGACGTGAAATCAACGTGAAATCAACAAAACATTTCTCCATATCGTTGGATTTATGCTAAAAAGTTGTGAAAAAAGATGAAATTCTCTTTTCGTAAATCCAACCAGTTTTCCACGTTGATTCAACGTTATCAAGATATAATTTATTTTGGGGTTGAAATGACGTAGAAACAATACTGTTGCAACCAGTTTTTTTCCCAGTGGGTAGTAATGTCATCCGGTCTGTTGGTAACGTGTGTTTGGACTGGTGACTAAACAGTTGGTCATCATGTCGTGTCGTCTTCATATAGTCTACAGGACTTGTATACACCCATAGCCTTCAGTTCCACACTGCCCAGGGCTTCAGTTAACTGCCCAGGGCTTCAGTTCCACATAACAATTAACTGCCCAGGGCTTCAGTTCCACACAACAATTAACTGCCCAGGGCTTCAGTTCCACACAACAATTAACTGCCCAGGGCTTCAGTTCCACATAACAATTAACTGCCCAGGGGCTTCAGTTCCACATAACAATTAACTGCCCAGGGCTTCAGTTCCACATAACAATTAACTGCCCAGGGCTTCAGTTCCACACAACAATTAACTGCCCAGGGCTTCAGTTCCACACAACAATTAACTTGCCCAGGGCTTCCAGTTTCCACACAACAATTAACTGCCCAGGGCTTCAGTTCCACATAACAATTAACTGCCCAGGGCTTCAGTTCCACACAACAATTAACTGCCCAGGGCTTCAGTTCCACATAACAATTAACTGCCCAGGGCTTCAGTTCCACATAACAATTAACTGCCCAGGGCTTCAGTTCCACACAACAATTAACTGCCCAGGGCTTCAGTTCCCAACTTAACTGCCCAGGGCTTCAGTTCCACACAACAATTAACTGCCCAGGGCTTCAGTTCCACAAACAATTAACTGCCCAGGGCTTCAGTTCCACACAACAATTAACTGCCCAGGGCTTCAGTTCCACATAACAATTAACTGCCCAGGGCTTCAGTTCCACACAACAATTAACTGCCCAGGGCTTCAGTTCCACAACAATTAACTGCCCAGGGCTTCAGTTAACTTAACTGCCCAGGGCTTCAGTTCCACACAACAATTCAGGGCTTCCCACATTCTGCCCAGGGCTTCAGTTTCACAAAACAATTAACTGCCCAGGGCTTCAGTTCCACACAACAATTAACTGCCCAGGGCTTCAGTTCCACACAACAATTAACTGCCCAGGGCTTCAGTTCCACATAACAAGTTAACTGCCCAGGGCTTCAGTTCCACACAACAATTAACTGCCCAGGGCTTCAGTTCCACACAACAATTAACTGCCCAGGGCTTCAGTTCCACATAACAATTAACTTAACTGCCCAGGGCTTCAGTTCCACACAACAATTAACTGCCCAGGGCTTCAGTTTCAAATCTATAAAAACATAAAAATATCTCATTTGATTTAAGATTCGCTACTGGGGAAAGTGTCACCCAGTGAGGGAATTTGCGGGACAGGAAATGACATCAGAGATGTTCTTTGCAACATCTGTGTCGGTCAGCGTCACATCCGAGCAGCAACATATGCATAGACAGTATTGCCCTACCATGCAAAAAGGCAATAACTGCTCATTTGGTCCAAAATGAGTTCATTTCAATTTTTGCGACATTAAATACATTATTAATCATGTGGACAAGTATCCTGCCTCGGTTGTATTGTGTTCAGGAGAAAATGGGGGGTCATGTTAGCCAGTAACTGCATGAAGATACTGTGACACCAAGGTAAATAAAAGCCATTTTTCTCAGTTCCACGCTATGAGCAGTTAATGTCTTTTTGCTTGGTCGGGCAGAGTATCATCTGCAGGGGGGGGGCACACACATCCACAACACACACTCAGGGAGGCTTGGATGTGTTGGAGACACACACCAGGGACAGAGAACCGTGGTCAAACAGCCTGTACGGCAACGTCCCCTTCGTCGTCCACGCGTCAGTCTTCGGGTCGTAGCACTCGAAGCTGTCGGAGTCCTCTATGACGTCGTGTCCGTTGATGAAGCGTCCTCCGGTCACGTACAGTTTGTCGTCGAGCACCGCGACGGCGTGATGCATCCTCCTCTGCTTCAGGTTCTCACACTTAGTAAAGCGGTTGGCTTTGGTGTCGTTACGCAATCATTCTTCTGGTGTAGCCTGTTAAAGTTAACAGTTAGACAGTTAGGGGACAGTTAGGGGGACAGTTAGGGGACAGTTAGGGGGGACAGTTAGGGGACAGTTAGGGGACAGTTAGGGGACAGTTAGGGGACAGTTAGGGGGGACAGTTAGGGGACAGTTAGGGGACAGTTAGGGGACAGTTAGGGGGGACAGTTAGGGGACAGTTAGGGGGGACAGTTAGGGGACAGTTAGGGGGACAGTTAGGGGACAGTTAGGGGACAGTTAGGGGACAGTTAGGGGACAGTTAGGGGACAGTTAGGGGACAGTTAGGGGGACAGTTAGGGGACAGTTAGGGGACAGTTAGGGGACAGTTAGGGGGGACAGTTAGGGGACAGTTAGGGGACAGTTAGGGGACAGTTAGGGGACAGTTAGGGGGACAGTTAGGGGACAGTTAGGGGGGACAGTTAGGGGGACAGTTAGGGGACAGTTAGGGGGACAGTTAGGGGACAGTTAGGGGGGGACAGTTAGGGGACAGTTAGGGGGGGGGACAGTTAGGGGACAGTTAGGGGACAGTTAGGGGGACAGTTAGGGGTTAGGGGGACAGTTAGGGGACAGTTAGGGGGGGACAGTTAGGGGACAGTTAGGGGACAGTTAGGGGACAGTTAGGGGACAGTTAGGGGGACAGTTAGGGGACAGTTAGGGGGGACAGTTAGGGGACAGTTAGGGGACAGTTAGGGGACAGTTAGGGGACAGTTAGGGGGACAGTTAGGGGGACAGTTAGGGGACAGGGGGGGACAGTTAGGGGGACAGTTAGGGGGACAGTTAGGGGACAGTTAGGGGACAGTTAGGGGGGGACAGTTAGGGGACAGTTAGGGGGACAGTTAGGGGACAGTTAGGGGACAGTTAGGGGACAGTTAGGGGACAGTTAGGGGGGACAGTTAGGGGACAGTTAGGGGACAGTTAGGGGGGACAGTTAGGGGACAGTTAGGGGGACAGTTAGGGGACAGTTAGGGGACAGTTAGGGGGGACAGTTAGGGGACAGTTAGGGGACAGTTAGGGGGACAGTTAGGGGACAGTTAGGGGGACAGTTAGGGGACAGTTAGGGGGGACAGTTAGGGGACAGTTAGGGGACAGTTAGGGGGGACAGTTAGGGGACAGTTAGGGGACAGTTAGGGGGACAGTTAGGGGACAGTTAGGGGAAGGAGCTACTGATAAAGTTGTCTTGACAAAAGACAGAAGAGATATCGAAGATCTCAAAGTCCTAAGTAGACCAAATAAAGTTGTATTTAATTGAAACATTAGATTGTCCTTTTTCCCCTGACTAAAGCCACAGACCCAGTCTTCACCTACCTCCGATAATGTAGATCTTGTCATCGAGGACAGCTGCTGGTGCAGAAACGTTCTTCACTGTCCTGGTCTCCAACATAGACCACATATTCCTGCCAATGTGATACACCTGGAGAAAGAGGATGGGTTTAGAAGAGTTTAGTGTTTCTGTGCAGATTTGTCCCCCAAAAAAGTTTCAAGGATTAACAGCAAACTCCAAGATTTCAAGTCTTCAGTAATTAAACACCAAGTCTTCAGTAGACTTCAAGTCTTCAGTAATTCAACACCTGAGACTTCAATCTTCTGTAATTCAACACCAGAGACTTCAAGTCTTCAGTAATTCAACACCTGAGACTTCAAGTCTTCAGTAATTCAACACCCGAGACTTCAAGTCTTCAGTAATTCAACACCCGAGACTTCAAGTCTTCAGTAATTCAACACCTGAGACTAATTTCTGTAACACCCAGAGACTTCAAGTCTTCAGTAATTCAACACCTGAGACTAAGTCTCAAATTCACACCGAGACTTCAAGTCTTCAGTAATTCAACACCCGAGACTTCAAGTCTTCAGTAATTCAACACCCGAGACTTCAATCTTCAGTAATTAAACACCCCAAGACTTCAAGTCTTCAGTAATTCAACACCCGAGACTTCAAATCTTCAGTAATTAAACACCCCAAGACTTCAAATCTTCAGTAATTAAACACCCCAAGACTTCAAATCTTCAGTAATTCAACACCCGAGCCTTCAAATCTTCAGTAATTAAATCTTCAGTATTTCAACTTCGACTTCAAGACTTCAAGTTCACCACACAACAGCAACCTCAACAGAAGGACATTCTGCCTACCTGTATCATCCTGACAGGGTTCTGCATCGCGTCTTCTCCCCCGAACATGTAGATTCTTTGATCGTTAGCGGCAACCGCCGGGTGTAGCACAGCCGTCGGCATGGGAACCATAGCCTCCCATTGGTTGAACATACTATTGTACCTTTGCACCGTGTCGCACACCTGCTTCTCCGGCCCCAGGCCCCCCAGGACGAAGATAAAGTGCAGGTAGGAGACAGACTGGTGGGCGAAGCGAGGCTGGATCATGGGCTCAGTCGTCCTCCACTGGTTGGTCTTCAGAGACAACGTATAGACAGTGGTGCTAACCACTCTGTGCTTGGTGTTCATGGTGAGGCCTCCCAGGACATACAGGATACTGTGGATACAGACGTAGGAGGCCTTATAGAGTCGCAAGGGCAGCTTGGCCAGCCACTGCCAGCGCTGAGTCCTCTCGTCGAACAGGAGTGCTTCGCGGGACGTCTGTTCGTTGTTCTTGCGGCCGCCAACTAGAACCAGGGTCTCCCGGCAGGTGAAACGCCGCGGGGTCACCCACAGGGCTTGAGGTCCGACCCACACTTAGTAGTGATGGAGAACATGAGGCGTCGGACGGACTCGATGACCTCGGTGCACAGGGTGGAGGACTGGACGAGGGGGTCGCTGGCGATGAACTGGAACAGGTAGGTGGGGTGGATGTAGCGCAGACGCACCTTCCTGAAAAGGTCGGAGATGGCGCCGCGCCGGGAGAACGGGTCGTGGTGGATCCACGCCAATAACGTCTCGAACACCTGTTTTAAAAAAATAAAAAAGCTGTTTTAATTTCAACCCTTAGATCTTAAACATCCATTGATAGTTTTAACTTTGTTGCTTTAAGTGGCCGTTGTTGTTGATTGGGTGTTTATTTTTAGGGATTTGCATAAAGTATTACCTTACCTGCTCCTCCTCAGCACAGAGCCAATCATCCTCCAGGTAACCCATCAGCTCAGGTAAGGAGAGCTCACACAGGTCCTCAGAGGTAGAGACGTCAGAGAAGCTCTGTACTGCCATCTCCCTGGCCTGGAATCAGTCAATGAATGAATGAATGCCATTGACGATACACATGGGCTGAGTCCGAAATAGTACCCTTTTCCCTAATTCCTTTTAGTACACTACTTTTAACCAGGGCCCCTAGGCTGCCAAGTGAACTAACTACACCAGGGTCCCTAGGCTGCCAAGTGAACTAACTACACCAGGGCCCCTAGGCTGCCAAGTGAACTAACTACACCAGGGCCCCCAGGCTGTCAAGTGAACTAACTACACCAGGGCCCCTAGGCTGCCAAGTGAACTAACTACACCAGGGCCCCTAGGCTGCCAAGTGAACTAACTACACCAGGGTCCCTAGGCTGCCAAGTGAACTAACTACACCAGGGTCCCTAGGCTGCCAAGTGAACTAACTACACCAGGGCCCCTAGGCTGCCAAGTGAACTAACTACACCAGGGCCCCTAGGCTGCCAAGTGAACTAACTACACCAGGGCCCCTAGGCTGCCAAGTGAACTAACTACACCAGGGCCCCTAGGCTGCCAAGTGAACTAACTACACCAGGGCTCCTAGGCTGCCAAGTGAACTAACTACACCAGGGCCCCTAGGCTGCCAAGTGAACTAACTACACCAGGGTCCCTAGGCTGCCAAGTGAACTAACTACACCAGGGCCCCTAGGCTGCCAAGTGACCTAACTACACCAGGGCTCCTAGGCTGCCAAGTAAACTAACTACAACAGGGCCCCTAGGCTGCCAAGTGAACTAACTACACCAGGGTCCCTAGGCTGCCAAGTGAACTAACTACACCAGGGCCCCTAGGCTGCCAAGTGAACTAACTACTGCCACCAGGGCCCCTAGGCTGCCAAGTGAACTAACTACACCAGGGTCCCTAAGTGCTGCCACCAGGGCCCCTAGGCTGCCAAGTGAACTAACTACACAGGGCCCCTAGGCTGCCAAGTGAACTAACTACACCAGGGCCCCTAGGCTGCCAAGTGAACTAACTTCACCAGGGCCAGTCCCTAGGCTGCCATTGAACTAAAAAATGTAAATGTATTTCTTATTAATCCAAGTACCAAAGTTTCAAGGCTGCAATGTGAACTAGTGCCAGGGTTTAAAGCCACAGGAAGCTAATTCATCTGGGTCCCTAGGCTGCCAGGTCAACTAACTACACCAGGCCCCTAGGCTGCCAAGTGAACTAACTGGAGCACCAGGGCTCCTAGGCTGCCAAGTGAACTAACTCACCAGGGCCCCTAGGCTGCCAAGTGAACTAACTACACCAGGACTCCTAGGCTGCCAATGTGACCTAACTGCACCAGGGCCCCCAGGCTGCCAAGTGAACCAACAATACATACTTAAAACT
This sequence comes from Oncorhynchus keta, assembly GCF_023373465.1. Lineage (NCBI taxonomy): Eukaryota > Metazoa > Chordata > Actinopteri > Salmoniformes > Salmonidae > Oncorhynchus > Oncorhynchus keta. The sequence goes on along the minus strand of NW_026289684.1, from coordinate 20,178 downwards.
AAATAAATTCTAATGACCTTAATTCAGGCTGTTGCAATGTAATATCTCTAACAGACGCTTCATGCTGAGGCAGTTGTAATAATAACAATAAAATATATTACATGTAAAAAATGTAAATGTATTTCAATAAAACACACATTATTAATCCTATTAAAGTTTCAACAACATGTGAAAGTGCCAGAGTTTAAAGCCACAGGAAGCTAATTCATCTGTGGTCACCTGCAGGAATGATAAGCAATCGAATAATGGTGTAATGGAGCATGGAGGAAGCCTGCATAACAATACTATCTCCATGGTGATGGTGATGACCCCTAATGTAGACGTAATAACGATGTCACTCAATGCTGGAGGTGATCCCCTTCAACAATAACAATAATAATAGTAATAATAATAACAACAATAATAATAATAATAACAACAATAATAACAACAATAATAATAATAATAACAATAATAATAACAATAATAACAATAATAATAATAATAACAATAATAATAACAATAATAATAATAATAATAATAATAATAATAATAACAATAATAATAATAATAAAACAATAATAATAATAATAATAACAATAATAATAATAATAACAATAATAACAATAATAATAACAATAATAATAATAACAATAATAATAACACTAATAATAATACTAATAATAATAATAATAATAATAATAATAATAATAATAATAATAACAACAATAATAATAATAACAACAATAATAACAACAATAATAATAATAATAATAATAGGGAGAAAGATTATATTTGATTTGTACAGCGCCTTTCGTTGACAGGCAGAAACCACACAGCACTTTACATAAAAGCCTTCTCCTGTTTCTGTAGAGTGAGGCAGGACACTAGTCTAGTTTTACAAAAAAAAAAAAACATTTTGCTTATTTAAAAAAAAAAGTGAAACAAGCCTCTACCTTCAGATCCACCTTCTCCTGGTTGGTCTCTCTGAAGTGGTGACAGAACATGGCCGTGAAGTAAGGACTGCTGGAGGCCAGGATGTTACGGTGGCAGGGGATCTCTGTGTTATCTGAACAGAGGAGCACGTCGGTAAGAATCCTGTTCTGCCTCAGACGGTTCAGCTGCAGTAGGAGGTCGGACGACTGTTCCTTGTTCCTGTAGTGGAACACATCTACGTGTGGTTTTGATTGGTCCATTCTGGGGGGAAAAAACGGACATGGTTTGATTTGGGAGGAAATGGATTCAATTTGGGTTTTATTTGGGGATTTTTTTTCTCTGTAGTGGTGAGTGTGTATAGCTTGGTCAAATCAGTGACATGAATGATTAAAAATCCTCGGTCAACAATTATTTCGCTAATATTTGAATGTTTTCTCAAATCACACACATATTTCCTGTAGGATCCAAGGCTTAGGTGTTTCCCACCTCCGACTCCATCACGATCATAAATACCTCAAATTACATTTAGAATGTGTATCTTCAGTAGCACGCTGTTTTCTGCACGAAGAACTCCCAACGCAGATAGCGTGAGGCTCGTGATCAACATTAACATATTATAGTAGTCCTGTCATAACCCAGCTTGGGGTCGAGCACCACGTCCTCGACTCAACCAGCATTGGGACACAACACATTCACTAGAGCTGTTATTAGCTCACTGGGTTAGGATGGTCTGATTACCCTGGAGTCAGACACCATCTCCATTTAGTCTCATGGATCAATACACACCAACAATAACGCTATTGTTACGTCCGTCGTCGGAATGAGACCAAAGCTCAGGTGGAAAACAGGCTGCCTCAGTATGATTCCCAATCAAAAGACAATGATAGACAGCTGCCTCTGACAGACGCCCACCCAGACCCTCCCCTATAGGTTTAGGTTTTCCCCTTTGGGGGAGGGGGGGTACTGTCACGCCCTGACCACACCTTTGGGGGAGGGGGTACTGTCACACCCTGACCACACCTTTGGGGGAGGGGTACTGTCACGCCCTGACCACACCTTTGGGGGAGGGGTACTGTCACGCCCTGACCACACCTTTGGGGGAGGGGGTACTGTCACGCCCTGACCACACCTTTGGGGGAGGGGGTACTGTCACGCCCTGACCACACCTTTGGGGGAGGGGGTACTGTCACGCCCTGACCACACCTTTGGGGTAGGGGGGTACTGTCACGCCCTGACCACACCTTTGGGGGGGGGTACTGTCACACCCTGACCACACCTTTGGGGGAGGGGTACTGTCACGCCCCTAACCACACCTTTGGGGTAGGGGTACTGTCACACCCTGACCACACCTTTGGGGGAGGGGTACTGTCACGCCCTAACCACACCTTTGGGGTAGGGGTACTGTCACGCCCTGACCACACCTTTGGGGGAGGGGGTACTGTCACACCCTGACCACACCTTTGGGGAGGGGGTACTGTCACGCCCTGACCACACCTTTGGGGGAGGGGTACTGTCACGCCCTGACCACACCTTTGGGGGAGGGGGTACTGTCACGCCCTAACCTTAGAGATCCTTTCATGTGTCTGATGAGAGCACTTTGTTTGTGAGCGTCACGGTTTGTTTTTGTTTGGTGTCATTTTGCTTAAAATAAAGAAAATGTACGCTCGCCACGCTGCACCTTGGTCCTCATCCTTCAACAGCCCGTGACAATAATATTTCTATTCGTTTTATATGACTGTTTACACACGGGGCAAACGTGTCAAGTATCCATGGTGATAACCTCAACCTGACCTATAGCAGAATGTAGGTCAACAAGTGCTCCGCAAATCAACGAATTAACTGTTTTAAATGAGAAATCATTAGCTTGATATAATAGTTACAGTACAGTACATTATTCAAACACAGATTACTACGTTTGATATCAACTTGTTATCGTTTTCTCCTCACCTATAAGACATTGAAAACAGGTTGATGAATCAATCAGCAGCTCGTCAGATTACTACACTGGCTCATTCACCATTCACAGCCAACATAATGTTAAAATAACTCTGGTCGTTTTTTCATCTGATTTATGGGTAAATGTTGATCATTATCCATGTTTACAGTCAGCTACATTCAGCAGGTCAACCTCTACACCTTCAGTACGACACACCTTCCCTCCTTACCTTGTCTCAGTCTTCTAATGCGTCTGAGGTAGGTGTCCTTTCACTCAGCTCTGCTATCAGCAACATTCACCCAGACATCTCTCTCTCTCTCTCTCTCTCTCTCTCTCTCTCTCTCTCTCTCTCTCTCTCTCTCGCCCCCCCCCTCTCTCTCCTACTGGTGGTTCTCTATAAGTGAAGGAGGGGCTGTTTGTAGAGAAACTGTTCTGTGTTTGTTGTTATGGTCTCTTTCCATGAGGTCTCTGGCTCTGTGTACATTCCTGTTTAAATATAGACCCCACTCTTTAGCAACACCCCAGCAGCCTCGCATGTGACTGCCCTTCTCTCTCTCTCCCTCTCTTTCTCTCTCTCTCCCTCTCTTTCTCTCTCTCTCTCTCTTTCTCTCTCTCTCCCTCTCTTTCTCTCTCTCTCTCTCTTTCTCTCTCTCTCCCTCTCTTTCTCTCTCTCTCCCCCTCTCTCTCTCCCTCTCTTTCTCTCTCTCTCTCCCTCTCTTTCTCTCTCTTTCTCTCTCTCTCTCTCTCTCTCTCTCTCTCTCCCTCTCCCTCTCTTTCTTTCTCCCCCAGTTACCTCTCCTCCTCCTCCTGTCTGCCTTACACAACCCATGCTCCTGTATGTTTACATCCGTGATAAACAGAGATGATCTGGGACAGTCACAGGAGAGGAGTCTGTGGCCAGGTACTGGGACAGTTACAGGAGAGGAGTCTGTGGCCAGGTGCTGGGACAGGTACAGGAGAGGAGTCTGTGGCCAGGTGCTGGGACAGGTACAGGAGAGGAGTCTGTGGCCAGGTGCTGGGACAGGTACAGGAGAGGAGTCTGTGGCCAGGTACTGGGACAGTTACAGGAGAGGAGTCTGTTTGCGAGGTGCTGGGACAGGTATAGGAGAGGAGTCTGTGGCCAGGTGCTGGGACAGGTACAGGAGAGGAGTCTGTGGCCAGGTGCTGGGACAGGTACAGGAGAGGAGGCTGTTTGCCAGGTGCTGGGACAGTTAGAGGAGAGGAGGCTGTTTGCCAGGTACTGAGACAGGTACAGGAGGGGAGTCTGTGGCCAGGTACTGGGACAGTTAGAGGAGAGGAGTCTGTTTGCCAGGTACTGAGACAGGTACAGGAGGGGAGTCTGTGGCCAGGTACTGGGACAGTTAGAGGAGAGGAGTCTGTTTGCCAGGTACTGGGACAGGTACAGGAGAGGAGTCTGTGTCCAGGTACTGGGACAGTTAGAGGAGAGGAGGCTGTTTGCCAGGTGCTGGCTGGCCTCGACACAGGGACCTGGGTAGTGTTACCTTGACAACCATGTAAACACACAGAGACACAGCCTGGGACGTCTCAAATGGCACCCTATTCCCTACAGTGTGCACTACTTTTGACCAGGGCCCATAGGGAATAGGATGCCATTTTGAACGCAGTCAGAGAGATGGTAATGGCACCTATTCCCTATATAGTGCACTACTTTTGACCAGGGCCCATAGGGAATAGGGTTCCATTTTGAACCCAGACAGAGAGATGGTAATGGCACCCTATTCCTACATAGTGCACTACTTTTGACCAGGGCCCATAGGGAATAGGGTGCCATTTTGAACCCAGACAGAGAGATGGTAATGGCACCCTATTCCCTACATAGTGCACTACTTTTGACCAGGGCCCATAGGGAATAGGGTGCCATTTTGAACCCAGACAGAGAGATGGTAATGGCACCCTATTCCCTACATAGTGCACTACTTTTGACCAGGGCCCATAGGGAATAGGGTGCCATTTTGAACTCAGACAGAGACATGGTAATGGCAGGGACAACTGAATGTAAGACCAGGGTCACAACAACATGGATTAGCAATGGCCTGTCTATGAATGCCCAAATAGCTGTTTGTTAAAGCTGTTATAACGACTCATAAGACTGTTATAACGCGACTGTTATAACGACTCATTAGACTGGTATAACGACTCATATGACTGTTATAATGACTCATAAGACTGTTATAACAACTCATAAGACTGGTATAACGACTCATATGACTGTTATAACGACTCATATGACTGTTATAACGACTCATACGACTGCCATAACGACTCATAAGACTGTTATAACGACTCATATGACTGTTATAACGACTCATATGACTGTTATAACGACTCATAAGACTGTTATAACGACTCATATGACTGGTATAACGACTCATGTGACTGCCATAATGACTCATAAGACTGTTATAACAACTCATATGACTGTTATAACGACTCATAAGACTGTTATAACGACTCATATGACTGTTATAATGACTCATATGACTGTTATAACGACTCATGACTGCTATAACGACTCATATGACTGCCATAACGACTCATATGACTGTTATAATGACTCATATGACTGTTATAACGACTCATATGACTGCCATAACGACTCATATGACTGTTATAATGACTCATATGACTGTTATAACGACTCATATGACTGTTATAACAACTCATTAGACTGGTATAACGACTCATATGACTGTTATAACGACTCATATGACTGTTATAACGACTCATATGACTGCCATAACGACTCATAAGACTGTTATAACGACTCATATGACTGTTATAACGACTCATATGACTGTTATAACGACTCATAAGACTGTTATAACGACTCATATGACTGGTATAACGACTCATGTGACTGCCATAATGACTCATAAGACTGTTATAACAACTCATATGACTGTTATAACGACTCATAAGACTGTTATAACGACTCATACGACTGTTATAATGACTCATATGACTGTTATAACGACTCATGTGACTGCTATAACGACTCATATGACTGCCATAACGACTCATATGACTGTTATAATGACTCATATGACTGTTATAACGACTCATATGACTGTTATAACGACTCATGTGACTGGTATAACGACTCATGTGACTGCTATAACGACTCATATGACTGCCATAACGACTCATATGACTGTTATAATGACTCATATGACTGTTATAACGACTCATATGACTGTTATAACGACTCATGTGACTGGTATAACGACTCATGTGACAGTTATAATGACTCATATGACTGTTATAATGACTCATAAGACTGTTATAATGACTCATATGACTGTTATAACGACTCATAAGACTGTTATAACGACTCATACGACTGCTATAACGACTCATATGACTGTTATAATGACTCATATGACTGTTATAACGACTCATAAAACTGTTATAATGACTCATAAGACTGTTATAACGACTCATATGACTGTTATAATGACTCATATGACTGTTATAATGACTCATATGACTGTTATAACGACTCATAAGACTGTTATAATGACTCATAAGACTGTTATAACGACTCATATGACTGTTATAATGACTCATATGACTGTTATAATGACTCATATGACTGTTATAACGACTCATAAGACTGTTATAATGACTCATATGACTGTTATAACGACTCATATGACTGTTATAACGACTCATATGACTGTTATAACGACTCATATGACTGGTATAACGACTCATATGACTGTTATAACTGGTTTTGTTTGGAATGAATTCTCTGAGTCATTCATCACCACTCAGCTGAAACCTGGTCCGTGACTGATAGGCCTGGCGTTTTGTTCAGAATAACACAGAGGTCAGGTTCAGTCCAGAGGTCAGGTTCAGTCCAGAGTGGGGAGTTCTGTTCAGAATAACACTGAGGTTAGGTTCAGTCCAGAGGTCAGGTTCAGTCCAGAGTGAGGAGTTCTGTTCAGAATAACACCGAGGTCAGGTTCAGTCCAGAGTGGGGGTTCTGTTCAGAATAACACCGAGGTCAGGTTCAGTCCAGAGGTCAGGTTCAGTCCAGAGTGAGGAGTTCTGTTCAGAATAACACAGAGGTCAGGTTCAGTCCAGAGTGAGGAGTTCTGTTCAGAATAACACCGAGGTCAGGTTCAGTCCAGAGGTCAGGTTCAGTCCAGAGTGGGGAGTTCTGTTCAGAATAACACCGAGGTCAGGTTCAGTCCAGAGGTCAGGTTCAGTCCAGAGTGGGAGTTCTGTTCAGAATAACACCGAGGTCAGGTTCAGTCCAGAGGTCAGGTTCAGTCCAGAGTGAGGAGTTCTGTTCAGAATAACACGGAGGTCAGGTTCAGTCCAGAGTGAGGAGTTCTGTTCAGAATAACACCGAGGTCAGGTTCAGTCCAGAGGTCAGGTTCAGTCCAGAGGTCAGGTTCAGTCCAGAGTGAGGAGTTCTGTTCAGAATAACACCGAGGTCAGGTTCAGTCCAGTGTCGGATCACAAAGCAAGGACAAGTTCTGTTGTAATGTTGATTCGTCCAGTGGAATGTAGACCGTCATGTACACTGAACTAAAACATGGATATAAACACAAACATTCAACAATTTCAATGATTTTACTGAGTTACACTTCATATAAAGGAAATCAGTCAATTGAAATTAATTAATTCGGTCCTAATCTATGGATTTCACATGTGGGCAGAGGCGAAGCCATGGGCGGGCCTTGGAGGGCATAGGCCCACCCACTGGGGAGTTAGGACCACCCACTGGGAGTCAGGCCCACCCACTGGGGAGTTAGGACCACCCACTGGGAGTCAGGCCCACCCACTGGGGAGTTAGGACCACCCACTGGGAGTCAGGCCCACCCACTGGGAGTCAGGCCCACCCACTGGGGAGTTAGGACCACCCACTGGGAGTCAGGCCCACCCACTGGGGAGTTAGGACCACCCACTGGGAGTCAGGCCCACCCACTGGGAGTCAGGCCCACCCACTGGGAGTCAGGCCCACCCAACTGGGGAGTCATTGTGGCCCACCCACTGGGGAGTCATTGTGGCCCACCCACTGGGGAGTCATTGTGGCCCACCCACTGGGGAGTCATTGTGGCCCACCCACTGGGGAGTCATTGTGGCCCATCCACTGGGAGTCATTGTGGCCCACCCACTGGGAGTGGCATTGTGGCCCACCCACTGGGGAGTCATTGTGGCCCACCCACTGGGAGTCATTGTGGCCCACCCACTGGGGAGTCATTGTGGCCCACCCACTGGGGAGTCATTGTGGCCCACCCACTGGGAGTGGCATTGTGGCCCACCCACTGGGGGAGTCAGGCCCACCCACTGGGGAGTCATTGTGGCCCACCCACTGGGGAGTCATTGTGGCCCACCCACTGGGGAGTCATTGTGGCCCACCCACTGGGGAGTCATTGTGGCCCACCCACTGGGAGTCATTGTGGCCCACCCACTGGGGAGTCATTGTGGCCCACCCACTGGGAGTCATTGTGGCCCACCCACTGGGGAGTCATTGTGGCCCACCCACTGGGGAGTCATTGTGGCCCACCCACTGGGAGTGGCATTGTGTTTTCTGACAAATCTGCACATTTTTTATAGTGGCCTTTTATTGTCCCCAGCACGAGGTGCACCTGTGTAATGATCATGCCGTTTAATCAACTTATTGATATACCACAGCTGTCAGGTTGATGGATTATCCTGGCAAAGGAGACATACTCACTAACAAGGATGCAAACAAATCTGTGCATAAATTTATGAATATAAATAAATAAATAACATTTTTTGGGGGAGAAAAAAAAGCTTCTGGTGCGTATTGAAGAATTCTGGGACGTTTTAATTCAGTTCATGAAACATGGGATCATGTTGCGTTTCTATGTTTTGTTCAGTATATATATATATATACACGACTCATATGACTGTTATATATATGTATACCCACAGCAAACACATGTGGTTCACCTAAGGCTTTTTAAATGGGTTTCACCATCCTACATTCAGTTGGCATTGATCCTAAGATTTATATCGTTGGTCAGACGATCCCCTGGTTATTCAACGAGTCGATCCTGGTTCACTTTCACTTTCATCCAGTGAAATACTCCAGCGCCATCTAGTGGTGATGTCCTGCTATAGCAGCCGTGTCATGGGGGAGCCAAGAGGATTTCTCCTTCCTCCGCAGCCGTGTGGGGGGAGCCAAGAGGATTTCTCCTTCCTCCGCAGCCGTGTGGGGGGAGCCAAGAGGATTTCTCCTTCCTCCGCAGCCGTGTGGGGGGAGCCAAGAGGATTTCTCCTTCCTCCGCAGCCGTGTGGGGGGAGCCAAGAGGCTTTCTCCTTCCTCCGCAGCCGTGTGGGGGGAGCCAAGAGGATTTCTCCTTCCTCCGCAGCCGTGTGGGGGGAGCCAAGAGGATTTCTCCTTCCTCCGCAGCCGTGTGGGGGGAGCCAAGAGGATTTCTCCTTCCTCCGCAGCCGTGTGGGGGGAGCCAAGAGGCTTTCTCCTTCCTCCGCAGCCGTGTGGGGGGAGCCAAGAGGATTTCTCCTTCCTCCGCAGCCGTGTGGGGGGAGCCAAGAGGATTTCTCCTTCCTCCGCAGCCGTGTGGGGGGAGCCAAGAGGATTTCTCCTTCCTCCGCAGCCGTGTGGGGGGAGCCAAGAGGATTTCTCCTTCCTCCGCAGCCGTGTGGGGGAGCCAAGAGGATTTCTCCTTCCTCCGCAGCCGTGTGGGGGGAGCCAAGAGGATTTCTCCTTCCTCCGCAGCCGTGTGGGGGGAGCCAAGAGGATTTCTCCTTCCTCCGCAGCCGTGTGGGGGGAGCCAAGAGGATTTCTCCTTCCTCCGTGTCTAATGAATAACTAACACCTTCTCACAACACATCTTTATTTCCTGTTCCTGTTAAATACACAGCTGAGATTTCACACTGCGTCTGAACTGCCCCTTTTACTGCTCTTTACAGTATAGGACTTGTTTATTGTTTATTGTTTACTCCACGTGTAACTGTGTTGTTGTCTGTTCACACTGCTATGCTTTTACTACTCTTTACATTATAGGACTTGTTTATTGTTTATTGTTTATTATTTATTGTTTATTATTTATTGTTTATTATTTATTGTTTATTATTTATTGTTTATTATTTATTGTTTATTATTTATTGTTTATTATTTATTGTTTACTCCATGTGTAACTCTGTGTTGTTGTCTGTTCACACTGCTATGCTTTATCTTGTCCAGGTCGCAGTTGTAAATGAGAACTTGCTCTCAACTAGCCGACCCGGTTAAATAAAAAGTGAAAATTAAAAAATTACAAAATTAAAATAGTGCCCTACTTCTGGCCAGAGTTACGCAATAGAGGGACCCAAGGGTTCCATTTTGGAGACACCCTAGAACAAGTGTCTTATTGTTTAAATAAAAAACAACAACACTTGAGCAGATCAAAGCGTCTGAACTGCCCCTTTTACTGCTCCTTACATTATAGGACTTGTTTATTGTTTATTGTTTATTGTTTATTGTTTATTGTTTATTGTTTAAATAAAAAACAACAACACTTGAGCAGATCAAAGCGTCTGTCCTCTGCTTTGCTAAACGCCGTCTCACCGTCAGGAGAAGATTCATCTTTCAAGAAGAGCCTTAAGTCTAAATGTCTGCTTCTACAGTCTATTATCACAACCCTCTGGCCAGAATGATAAAAGTTGAGGTAGAGTACAGCATCTTCACGTATTACACCATCACTACCCTCTGGCCAGAATGATAAAAGTTGAGGGAGAGTACAGCATCTTCACGTATTACACCATCACTACCCTAAGGAGACTGATGTTATGATAAGAGTTATATTATTTAATAAGGAGACTGATGTTATGAAAAGAGTTCTATTATTTAATAAGGAGACGTCATGATAAAAGTTGAGGGAGAGTACAGCATCTTCACGTATTACACCATCACTACCCTAAGGAGACTGATGTTATGATAAGAGTTATATTATTTAATAAGGAGACTGATGTTATGAAAAGAGTTCTATTATTTAATAAGGAGACGTCATGATAAAAGTTGAGGGAGAGTACAGCATCTTCACGTATTACACCATCACTACCCTAAGGAGACTGATGTTATGATAAGAGTTATATTATTTAATAAGGAGACTGATGTTATGAAAAGAGTTCTATTATTTAATAAGGAGACGTCATGATAAAAGTTGAGGGAGAGTACAGCATCTTCACGTATTACACCATCACTACCCTAAGGAGACTGATGTTATGATAAGAGTTATATTATTTAATAAGAGACTGATGTTATGAAAAGAGTTCTATTATTTAATAAGGAGACGTCATGATAAAAGTTGAGGGAGAGTACAGCATCTTCACGTATTACACCATCACTACCCTAAGGAGACTGATGTTATGATAAGAGTTATATTATTTAATAAGGAGACTGATGTTATGAAAAGAGTTCTATTATTTAATAAGGAGACGTCATGATAAAAGTTGAGGTAGAGTACAGCATCTTCACGTATTACACCATCACCCAGCCCATGGGACAGTGGATGTGTCCCAGCACACAGTCTCTATAGTGTTAAACCATGACCTTATATGGACGCAGATGATATGCTGCTGTAATAGAGATGTCTCTGTCATTGAGGGAAAAGGCTAACCGTGGGTATGGGATGGTCCTAGAGCCATAGACAAGACTACACGTCTATACGGACAGGGAGAATGCATCCTCAAGGACGGAGAGTTTGTCTCCGCTATAGAGACGTCTCTGTCATTGAGGGAAAAGGCTAACCGTGGGTATGGGATGGTCCTAGAGCCATAGACAAGACTACACGTCTATACGGACAGGGAGAATGCATCCCCAGGGACGGAGAGTTTGTCTCCGCTATAGAGACGTCTCTCCTGGCTGACTATTAAAGTGACACTAACACTGGTAAATGTAAATAATGGAAGGAAAGGGGGACAGAATAGGAAATACCATCGTCGTTCTATTTCTAACAGGGCAGAGGATTGTCCTTTTGTCAAGTTCTCTTATAGATCTGAGCTGCTGGATTCAAAAGCTATAATTTGTTCAACTTCTAAGCTTTTTTATTTTTTTTTCTCAATTTTTACACATCGCTGTTTTTTTGGGGGTGTTCATCCAGGCGTTATGTATAGTATAATGTTATCATCCCACAACCCATATCTGAAGGACCTGGTAGCACTCTGGACACAGTAAATACTCCTCGTTCAAATCAACCAGCCTCTGTAAGCAACAGTGAAGAGGAGACTCCTGGGATGATGCCCTTCTATGCAGAGTTGCAAAGAAAAAGCCATATCTCAGACTGGCCAATAAAAATAAAAGATTAAAGACGGACAAAAAAGAACACAGACACTGGACAGAGATGTGGCTTTTTCTTTGCAACTCTGTCTAGAAGGCCGGAGTCGCCTCTTCACTGTTGACGTTGAGACTGGTGTTTTTTTTGCGGGTAATATTTCATGAAGCTGCCAGTTGAGGACATGTGTGAGGCGTCTCTTTCTCAAACTAGACACTAATGTACTTGTCCGCTTGCTCAGTTGTGCACCGGGGCCTCCCACTCCTCTTTCTATTCTGGTTAGAGCCAGTTTGCGCTGTTCTGTGAAGGGAGTAGTACACAGCCTTGTACAAGATCTTCAGCTTCTTGGCAATTTCTCGCATGGTATAGCCTTCATTTCTTATAACAAGAATAGACTGACGAGTTTCAGAAGAAAGGTCTTTGTTTAAGGACATTTTGAGTCTGTAATCGAATCCACAAATACTGATGCTCCAGATACTCAACTAGTCTAAAGAAGGCCAGTTTTATTGCTTCTTTAAGCAGGACAACAGTTTTCAGCTGTGCTAACATAATTGCAAAAGGGTTTTCTAATGATCAATTAGCCTTTGCAAATGATTGTTAATAGAATTATATGAGTAGAACGATTAGAATATTACCCTCTGAGACCATAACTCTGAAACCATACGATAGTATGAAATTGATTAGAATCATTAGACTATTTTAATGCCGTGTGTGATTTAGTCAGTAGAATTATATCTGAGAGTGTAGTTCGCAGTCAGAATTAATGTTTTGGTGACAATATATCTAGTGTCTTGATAACGGACTGTCTGAGCAAGATTTGGGGCCGACCTTGGCTGGGGCACTGAGAACTTCCCAGGGTCTCGGCAGAGAGCTTCCCAGGGTCTCAGCACTGAGGACTTCCCAGGGTCTCGGCACTGAGGACTTCCCAGGGTCTCGGCACTGAGAACCACCCAGGGTATCGGCAGAGAGCTTCCCAGGGTCTCGGCACTGAGAACTTCCCAGGGTCTCAGCACTGAGAACTTCCCAGGGTCTCGGCACTGAGAACCACCCAGGGTCTCGGCACTGAGAACCACCCAGGGTCTCGGCACTGAGGACTTCCCAGGGTCTCAGCAGAAAGCTTCCCAGGGTCTCTGTACTGAGGACCACCCAGGGTCTCGGCACTGAGAACCTCCCAGGGTCTCGGCACTGAGGACCACCCAGGGTCTCGGCACTGAGGACCACCCAGGGTCTCGGCACTGAGGACTTCCCAGGGTCTCGGCACTGAGGACTTCCCAGGGTCTCGGCACTGAGGACTTCCCAGGGTCTCGGCACTGAGGACTTCCCAGGGTCTCGGCACTGAGAACTTCCCAGGGTCTCGGCACTGAGGACTTCCCAGGGTCTCTGCACTGAGGACTTCCCAGGGTTTCTGCACTGAGGACTTCCCAGAGTCTCTTCACTGAGAACCTCCCAGGGTCTCGGCACTGAGAACTTCCCAGGGTCTCGGCACTGAGAACCACCCAGGTCTCGAGACTGAGAACCACCCAGGGTCTCTCCCCATGTCGGCTGGGTAGCAGGACAGTGTGGGCGTATGAGAACTAACGTTTTGTGTGGAAGTATGTGTGTCACTATAAAATGAAGGTCTTTGTACTGTGCACAGCCAGAACGTCCCCGTGAATAAACATTTGACAATTGTGGACTGTTTTCATTCCTACCAGTATCTTACAAATCCTGGTTGTAGACAGAGTCATTGAAATTAATTGGGGTAGGAACAATTGAGAACCTCGTGACATTGATACACTTGGATTAGCTAACACAACGGGCCATTAGAACACAGGAGTGATGGTTGCTGATAATGGGACTCTGTACGCCCATGTAGTTATTCCATTAAAAATCAGCTGTTTCCAGCTACAATAGTAATTTACAACATTCGCAATGTCTACACTGTATTTCTGATCAATTTGATGTTATTTTAATTGACAAAAATGTGCTTTTCTTTCAAAACAAGGACATTTCTAAGTGACCCCAAACTTTTGAAAGGTAGTGTATATACAGTATTTACCCCAAAAATATATGGGGGATTTAAAATGATGCAGACAATTACATTGATGGAAGCCTCTGAATGTCAGGTCTCTTCCATATCCTCTTCCATATTAAAGCTGAATGTCTGGTCTCCCCCTCAGAGAGAGAGAGAGAGAACCACCAAGCTGTCTGGTCTCTTCCATCTCAGAGAGAGAGAGAACCACCAAGCCTCTGAATGTCTGGTCTCTTCCATCTCAGAGAGAGAGAACCACCAAGCCTCTGAATGTCTGGTCTCTTCCATCTCAGAGAGAGAGAGAACCACCAAGCCTCTGAATGTCTGGTCTCTTCCATCTCAGAGAGAGAGAACCACCAAGAACCACTCAAGCCTCTGAATGTCTGGTCTCTTCCATCTCAGAGAGAGAACCACCAAGCCACTGAAGCTCTGAATGTCTGGTCTCTTCCATCTCAGAGAGAGAGAACCACCAAGCCTCTGAATGTCTGGTCTCTTCCATCTCAGAGAGAGAGAACCACCAAGCCTCTGAATGTCTGGTCTCTTCCATCTCAGAGAGAGAGAGACCACCAAGCCTCTGAATGTCTGGTCTCTTCCATCTCAGAGAGAGAGATCTCAGAGAGAGAACCACCAAGCCTCTGAATGTCTGGTCTCTTCCATCTCAGAGAGAGAACCACCAAGCCTCTGAATGACCACCAAGCCTCTGAATGTCTGGTCTCTTCCATCTCAGAGAGAGAGAGAACCACCAAGCCTCTGAATGTCTGGTCTCTTCCATCTCAGAGAGAGAACCACCAAGCCTCTGAATGTCTGGTCTCTTCCATCTCAGAGAGAGAGAGAGAATGTCCTCTTCCACTCAAGCCTCTGAATGTCTGGTCTCTTCCATCTCAGAGAGAGAGAACCACCAAGCCTCTGAATGTCTGGTCTCTTCCATCTCAGAGAGAGAATGTCTGGTCTCTTCCATCTCAGAGAGAGACCACCAAGCCTCTGAATGTCTGGTCTCTTCCATCTCAGAGAGAGAGAAACCACCAAGCCTCTGAATGTCTGGTCTCTTCCATCTCAGAGAGAGAAACCACCAAGCCTCTGAATGTCTGGTCTCTTCCATCTCAGAGAGAGAGAACCACCAAGCCTCTGTATGTCTGGTCTCTTCCATCTCAGAGAGAGAGAACCACCAAGCCTCTGAATGTCTGGTCTCTTCCATCTCAGAGAGAGAGAGAACCACCAAGCCTCTGAATGCCTGGTCTCTTCCATCTCAGAGAGAGAACCACCAAGCCTCTGAATGTCTGGTCTCTTCCATCTCAGAGAGAGAGAGAACCACCAAGCCTCTGAATGTCTGGTCTCTTCCATCTCAGAGAGAGAGAACAACCAAGCCTCTGAATGTCTGGTCTCTTCCATCTCAGAGAGAGAGAACCACCAAGCCTCTGAATGTCTGGTCTCTTCCATCTCAGAGAGAGAACCACCAAGCCTCTGAATGTCTGGTCTCTTCCATCTCAGAGAGAGAGAAATGTCCACTCAAGCCTCTGAATGTCTGGTCTCTTCCATCTCAGAGAGAGAGAGAAATGTCCACTCAAGCCTCTGAATGTCTGGTCTCTTCCATCTCAGAGAGAGAGAACCACCAAGCCTCTGAATGTCTGGTCTCTTCCATCTCAGAGAGAGAGAGAACCACCAAGCCTCTGAATGTCTGGTCTCTTCCATCTCAGAGAGAGAGAACCACCAAGCCTCTGAATGTCTGGTCTCTTCCATCTCAGAGAGAGAGAGAACCACCAAGCCTCTGAATGTCTGGTCTCTTCCATCTCAGAGAGAGAGTACCACCAAGCCTCTGAATGTCTGGTCTCTTCCATCTCAGAGAGAGAACCACCAAGCCTCTGAATGTCTGGTCTCTTCCATCTCAGAGAGAGAGAATGTCCACTCAAGCCTCTGAATGTCTGGTCTCTTCCATCTCAGAGAGAGAGAGAACCACCAAGCCTCTGAATGTCTGGTCTCTTCCATCTCAGAGAGAGAACCACCAAGCCTCTGAATGTCTGGTCTCTTCCATCTCAGAGAGAGAATGTCTGGTCTCTTCCATCTCAGAGAGAGAGAAACCACCAAGCCTCTGAATGTCTGGTCTCTTCCATCTCAGAGAGAGAGAACCACCAAGCCTCTGAATGTCTGGTCTCTTCCATCTCAGAGAGAGAGAACCACCAAGCCTCTGAATGTCTGGTCTCTTCCATCTCAGAGAGAGAGAACCACCAAGCCTCTGAATGTCTGGTCTCTTCCATCTCAGAGAGAGAGAGAACCACCAAGCCTCTGAATGTCTGGTCTCTTCCAGAGAGAACCACCAAGCCTCTGAATGTCTGGTCTCTTCCATCTCAGAGAATGTCTGGTCTTTCATCTCAGAGAGAACCACCAAGCCTCTGAATGTCTGGTCTCTTCCATCTCAGAGAGAGAACCACCAAGCCTCTGAATGTCTGGTCTCTTCCATCTCAGAGAGAGAGAACCACCAAGCCTCTGAATGTCTGGTCTCTTCCATCTCAGAGAGAGAGAACCACCAAGCCTCTGAATGTCTGGTCTCTTCCATCTCAGAGAGAGAGAAACCACCAAGCCTCTGAATGTCTGGTCTCTTCCATCTCAGAGAGAGAGAGAACCACCAAGCCTCTGAATGTCTGGTCTCTTCCATCTCAGAGAGAGAGACCACCAAGCCTCTGAATGTCTGGTCTCTTCCATCTCAGAGAGAGAGAACCACCAAGCCTCTGAATGTCTGGTCTCTTCCATCTCAGAGAGAGAGAACCACCAAGCCTCTGAATGTCTGGTCTCTTCCATCTCAGAGAGAGAGTAGAACCACCAAGCCTCTGAATGTCTGGTCTCTTCCATCTCAGAGAGAGAACCACCAAGCCTCTGAATGTCTGGTCTCTTCCATCTCAGAGAGAGAGAGAACCACCAAGCCTCTGAATGTCTGGTCTCTTCCATCTCAGAGAGAGAGAACCACCAAGCCTCTGAATGTCTGGTCTCTTCCATCTCAGAGAGAGAGAACCACCAAGCCTCTGAATGTCTGGTCTCTTCCATCTCAGAGAGAGAACCACCAAGCCTCTGAATGTCTGGTCTCTTCCATCTCAGAGAGAGAGAACCAAGCCAAGCCTCTGAATGTCTGGTCTCTTTCCATCTCAGAGAGAGAGAGAGAATGTCTGGTCACCATCTCAGAGCCTCTGAATGTCTGGTCTCTTCCATCTCAGAGAGAGAACCACCAAGCCTCTGAATGTCTGGTCTCTTCCATCTCAGAGAGAGAGAACCACCAAGCCTCTGAATGTCTGGTCTCTTCCATCTCAGAGAGAGAGAGAGAACCACCAAGCCTCTGAATGTCTGGTCTCTTCCATCTCAGAGAGAGAGAGAACCACCAAGCCTCTGAATGTCTGGTCTCTTCCATCTCAGAGAGAGAGAACCACCAAGCCTCTGAATGTCTGGTCTCTTCCATCTCAGAGAGAGAACCACCAAGCCTCTGAATGTCTGGTCTCTTCCATCTCAGAGAGAGAGAGAACCACCAAGCCTCTGAATGTCTGGTCTCTTCCATCTCAGAGAGAGAGAACCACCAAGCCTCTGAATGTCTGGTCTCTTCCATCTCAGAGAGAGAGAACCACCAAGCCTCTGAATGTCTGGTCTCTTCCATCTCAGAGAGAGAGAACCACCAAGCCTCTGAATGTCTGGTCTCTTCCATCTCAGAGAGAGAGAGAAACCACCAAGCCTCTGAATGTCTGGTCTCTTCCATCTCAGAGAGAGAGAACCACCAAGCCTCTGAATGTCTGGTCTCTTCCATCTCAGAGAGAGAACCAGAATGCCTCTTCCATCTGAATGAACCATCTCAAGAGAATGTCTGGTCTCTTCCATCTCAGAAGAGAACCACCAAGCCTCTGAATGTCTGGTCTCTTCCATCTCATCTCAGAGAGAGAGAACCAGCCTCTGAATGTCTGGTCTCTTCCATCTCAAGCCTCTGAATGTCTGGTCTCTTCCATCTCAGAGAGAGAGAGAACCACCAAGCCTCTGAATGTCTGGTCTCTTCCATCTCAGAGAGAGAGAAACCACCAAGCCTCTGAATGTCTGGTCTCTTCCATCTCAGAGAGAGAGACCACCAAGCCTCTGAATGTCTGGTCTCTTCCATCTCAGAGAGAGAGAAACCACCAAGCCTCTGAATGTCTGGTCTCTTCCATCTCAGAGAGAGAATGTCTGGTCTCTTCCATCTCAGAGAGAGAGAGAGAACCACCAAGCCTCTGAATGTCTGGTCTCTTCCATCTCAGAGAGAGAACCACCAAGCCTCTGAATGTCTGGTCTCTTCCATCTCAGAGAGAGAGAACCACCAAGCCTCTGAATGTCTGGTCTCTTCCATCTCAGAGAGAGAGAACCACCAAGCCTCTGAATGTCTGGTCTCTTCCATCTCAGAGAGAGAGAACCACCAAGCCTCTGAATGTCTGGTCTCTTCCATCTCTGGTCTCTTCCATCTCAGAGAGAGAGAACCAGAGAGAGAACCACCAAGCCTCTGAATGTCTGGTCTCTTCCATCTCCATCTCTGAATGTCTGGTCTCTTCCATCTCAGAGAGAGAAACCACCAAGCCTCTGAATGTCTGGTCTCTTCCATCTCAGAGAGAGAGACCACCAAGCCTCTGAATGTCTGGTCTCTTCCATCTCAGAGAGAGAGAACCACCAAGCCTCTGAATGTCTGGTCTCTTCCATCTCAGAGAGAGAGAACCCAAAGCCTCTGAATGTCTGGTCTCTTCCATCTCAGAGAGAGAACCACCAAGCCTCTGAATGTCTGGTCTCTTCCATCTCAGAGAGAGAGAGACCACCAAGCCTCTGAATGTCTGGTCTCTTCCATCTCAGAGAGAGAGAACCACCAAGCCTCTGAATGTCTGGTCTCTTCCATCTCAGAGAGAGAGAACCACCAAGCCTCTGAATGTCTGGTCTCTTCCATCTCAGAGAGAGAGAACCACCAAGCCTCTGAATGTCTGGTCTCTTCCATCTCAGAGAGAGAGAACCACCAAGCCTCTAATGTCTGGTCTCTTCCATCTCAGAGAGAGAGAACCACCAAGCCTCTGAATGTCTGGTCTCTTCCATCTCAGAGAGAGAGAACCACCAAGCCTCTGAATGTCTGGTCTCTTCCATCTCAGAGAGAGAGAACCACCAAGCCTCTGAATGTCTGGTCTCTTCCATCTCAGAGAGAGAGAGAAAGCCTCTGAATGTCTGGTCATCTCAGCCTCTGAATGTCTGGTCTCTTCCATCTCAGAGAGAGAGAAACCACCAAGCCTCTGAATGTCTGGTCTCTTCCATCTCAGAGAGAGAGAGAACCACCAAGCCTCTGAATGTCTGGTCTCTTCCATCTCAGAGAGAGAGAGAAGAACCACTCAAGCCTCTGAATGTCTGGTCTCTTCCATCTCAGAGAGAGAGAACCACCAAGCCTCTGAATGTCTGGTCTCTTCCATCTCAGAGAGAGAACCACCAAGCCTCTGAATGTCTGGTCTCTTCCATCTCAGAGAGAGAGAAATGTCCACTCAAGCCTCTGAATGTCTGGTCTCTTCCATCTCAGAGAGAGAGAACCACCAAGCCTCTGAATGTCTGGTCTCTTCCATCTCAGAGAGAGAGACCACCAAGCCTCTGAATGTCTGGTCTCTTCCATCTCAGAGAGAGAACCACCAAGCCTCTGAATGTCTGGTCTCTTCCATCTCAGAGAGAGAGAGAAACCACCAAGCCTCTGAATGTCTGGTCTCTTCCATCTCAGAATGTCTGGTCTCTTCCATCTCAGAGAGAACCACCAAGCCTCTGAATGTCTGGTCTCTTCCATCTCAGAGAGAGAGAACCACCAAGCTCTTCCATCTGAATGTCTGGTCTCTTCCATCTCAGAGAGAGAGAACCACCAAGCCTCTGAATGTCTGGTCTCTTCCATCTCAGAGAGAGAGAAACCACCAAGCCTCTGAATGTCTGGTCTCTTCCATCTCAGAGAGAGAGAACCACCAAGCCTCTGAATGTCTGGTCTCTTCCATCTCAGAGAGAGAGACCACCAAGCCTCTGAATGTCTGGTCTCTTCC
>NW_026289683.1:30000-35170 GCF_023373465.1 Oncorhynchus keta | reverse complement strand
GTGTGTGTGTGTGTGTGTGTGTGTGTGTGTGTGTGTGTGTGTGTGTGTGTGTGTGTGTGTGTGTGTGTGTGTGTGTGTGTGTGTGTGTGTGTGTGTGTGTGTGTGTGTGTGTGTGTGTGTGTGTGTGTGTGTGTGTGTGTGTGTCAGGTCATGAGATCAGCTATCTGGGGGAGGACTCATACAATGTTGAGGTTTTCCTTGGCAAAGCCCTCTCAATCTCCCTAGAGACTCTGGGCAATGTTCACACACACACACACAAACACAACACACACACACACACACACACACACACAGCTGTGAAAACAGCATCTCCAGTCCAAGTCCATCTTTAAAAATATATTCTTTATCTATTTACATTGGCTTGATTAGAATCTACATCTTTCCTAACACACCTGTATCCTTCCTAACATACCTGTATCCTTCCTAACACACCTGTATGCTTCCTAACACACCTGTATCTTTCCTAACACACCTGTATCCTTCCTAACACACCTGTATCCTTCCTAACACACCTGTATCCTTCCTAACACACCTGTATCCTTCCTAACATACCTGTATCCTTCCTAACACACCTGTATCCTTCCTAACACACCTGTATCCTTCCTAACACACCTGTATCCTTCCTAACACACCTGTATCCTTCCTAACACACCTGTATCCTTCCTAACACACCTGTATCCTTCATAACACACCTGTATCCTTCCTAACACACCTGTATCCTTCCTAACACACCTGTATCCTTCCTAACATACTTGTATCCTTCCCTAACCTGTATCCTTCCTAACACACCTGTATCCTTCCCATCACCTGTATCATTATAACACACCTGTATCTGGCCTAACACACCTGTATCATTCCTAACTTAATGCTTGTGATCATTACCATAACGCATATATTTGTCATTCCTATTGCCTGTTGATCATTCAACTTTATAATCATTCCTGACGCATGTCATTCTAACGCGCGCAATCATTTTACCAACGTATAATCATTCCTAACATGCCTGTAATCATTCCCTAACATATAATCTCCTAACACACCTCCTTCCTAACACACCTGTATCCTTCCTAACACACCTGTATTCTTCCTAACACACTGTATCCTTCCTAAACACCTATTTCCTCCATAACTCCGCTGTGTGTCCCTGTCTCCCCTCTCCAGGTGCGTAAGGAGTATGGGGAAGTGTTCTTTCGTTCCCACTGCTGTAGTGGTAAGAGTGTAGAGACCTCCATCTCGTCCTCTGGAAAGAACCACACCACGTCTCGAACCCCAGGACGATACTCCACGGGTCGCAGGTCATCTTGCCTGCCTGTACACCTGACGCTACTCCACAGAAGACTCCCAGGTGAGACCAGGTCCAGCACACCTGCTGGACGAACCTACAGTACAATCCGATTCAGCTTTAACTCTGACTTCTGATTCTAGAAGTCTTGGAAAGTTATCTTGGAAAGTCACTTTTATCCTGTCTCTCTCTCTACCTCCCCCTTTCTTCTCTCCCTCCCTTCTTCTTTCTCCCCCTCTTTCTTCTCTCCCCCCTTCCTTCCTCCTTCCCCTTCTCCCCTTCCCTCCTATTTCCATCCTCCTTTCCTTCCCTCCTCCTTTCCTCCCCTCTTCCTTCTCTCTCTTCCCTCCCTTTCCTCCCCCTCTTCCATCCCTCCTTCCTCTCTCCCTTTCTTCCTCCATCCCCTCTTCCTTCTCTCCTTCCTCTCCTCTTCCTTCCCTCTTCCTTCTCTCCCTCCATCCCCCATTCATCCCCTCCATCAGAGTCAGATCCTTCGACACCAGGAGTCATCCTTTCAGGAGACATCCTCTTCCTCCTCCAGAGGTAACCAAGGATACTACTCCTATTCAGTTAACAATAACACTGTTATTTACCATCCTGACAGAGTAAAGAGAAGTTTAAATAAGTTCCTCCTAATGCTATCGTTAGCCCACTGCTGATGTCACTTCCTCTTCCCAGAAGAGAGGAAGTCTTTGGCCCTCTTACACCAAGACTCCCACTCCCTCTCCTGGCCCACATTCCCCAGACTGGCCCTTACTTCTAAGACTGGCCCACTACACCAGACTGGCCCACTCCACTCCATCCCCCACCAAGACTCCCTCCACTCAGACTGGCCCACTCACTAAGACTGGCCCACTACACCAGACTGGCCCAGTACATCCTTTATGACAGGCCCAGACATCACACTCAGCCACACACTCAGCAGAGTAACCAGGATACTACTACCTATTCCACTACACTAAGACTTACTGTTATTTACAATGCCGCAGACAGAGTAAGACTGGCCCAGTTTAAACTAAGACTGGCCCACTACACTAAGACTGGCCCACTGCACTAAGACTGGCCCACTGCACTAAGACTGGCCCATTACATTAAAACTGGCCCACTACACTAAGACTGGCCCACTGCACTAAGACTGGCCCACATTCCCCTCAGACTGGCCCAGTACACTAAGACTGGCCCTCTACACTAAGACTGTCCCACTGCACTAAGACTGGCCCACTATACTAAGACTGGCCCACTACACTAAGACTGGCCCACTACACTCAGACTGACCCACTACACTCAGACTGGCCCACTACAATAAGACTGGCCCAGTACACTAAGACTGGCCCTCTACACTAAGACTGGCCCACTGCACTAAGAGTGGCCCAGTACACTAAGACTGGCCCTCTACACTAAGACTGGCCCACTGCACTAAGACTGGCCCACTGCACTAAGACTGGCACTAAGACTGGCCCAGTACACTAAGACTGGCCCACTATACTAAGACTGCCCACTACACTAAGACTGGCCCACTACAGACTGACCTAATTACACTCAGACTGGCCCACTGACACACTAAGACTGGCCCTCTCTACACTAAGACTGGCCCTGCACTAAGAGTGGCCCAGTACACCAAGACTGGCCCTCTACACTAAGACTGGCCCACTGCACTAAGACTGGCCCACTACACTAAGACTGGCCCACTGCACTAAGACACTGCACTAAGACTGGCCCATCTGCACTAAGACTGGCCTACTACTAAGACTGGCCCACTACACTAAGACTGTCCCACCACAAAACTGTCCCACTACACTAAGACTGCCCCACTACACTAAGACTGGCCCACTGAACTAAGACTGGCCCACTGCACTAAGACTGGCCCAGTACACTAAGACTGGCCCACTACACTAAGACTGTCCCACTACACTAAGACTGGCCCACTGCAGACTGGCCCAGTACACTAAGACTGGCCCACTACACTAAGACTGTCCCACTATAAGACTGGTCCACTACACTAAGACTGGCCCACTACACTCAGACTGGCCCTCTTAAATTGACTACACTAAAACTGTCCCACTACACTATCTGGCCCACTACACAAAGACTGGCCCACTACACTAAGACTGGCCCCCTGCACTAAGACTGGCCCACTGCACCAAGACTGTCCCCCTGCACTAAAACTGAATACAGACTGGCCCCCTGCACTAAGACTGGCCCACTGGGACCAGTCACCTTTCTGACTACACTAAGACCCTGACCAGGATCAGACTATTATGAATACAGGATATTGGGATATTTCCTAACCCTAACAGTCATTATGAATACAGGATATTGAGATATTTCCTAACCCTGACAGTCATTATGAATACAGGATATTGGGATATTTCCTAACCCTCAGTCATTACTGAATACAGGATATTGGGATATTTCCTAACCCTGACAGTCATTATGAATACAGGATATTGGGATATTTCCTAACAACAGTCATTATGGGATTCAGTCATTGCACCTGAATACAGGATATTGAGATATTTCCTACCCCTGACAGTCATTATGAATACAGGATATTGGGATATTTCCTAACCCTGACAGTCATTAGACTGGAGGACTACACTAAGACTGTCCCAACCACTAACAGTCATTATGAATACAGGATATTGGGATATTTCCCTAACCCTGACAGTCATTATGAATGGAGGATATTGGGATATTTCCAACCCTAACAGTCATTATGAATACAGATATTGGGATACTACACTAACCCTGACAGTCATTATGAATACAGGATATTGGGATATTTCCTAACCCTGACAGTCATTATGAATACAGGATATTGGGATATTTCCTAACCCTGACAGTCATTATGAATACAGGATATTGGGATATTTCCCTAACTGTGACAGTCATTATGAATACAGGAGTATTGGGATATTTCCTAACCCTGACAGTCATTATGAATCTAGGATATTGGGATATTTCCTAACCCTAACAGTCATTATGAATACAGGATAGTGTGATATTTCCTAACCCTG
This sequence comes from Oncorhynchus keta, assembly GCF_023373465.1. NCBI lineage: Eukaryota > Metazoa > Chordata > Actinopteri > Salmoniformes > Salmonidae > Oncorhynchus > Oncorhynchus keta. The sequence continues at coordinate 30,871 of NW_026289683.1, read as the reverse complement.
ACAGTCATTATGAATACAGGATATTGGGATATTTCCTAACCCTGACAGTCATTATGAATGGAGGATATTGGGATATTTCCTAACCTGACAGTCATTATGAATACAGGATATTGGGATATTTCCTCCTGGGACAGTCATTATGAATACAGGATATTGGGATATTTCCTAACCTGACAGTCATTATGAACACGGGATATTGAATATTTCCCTAACCCTGACAGTCATTATGAATACAGGATATTGGGATATTTCCTAACCTAACAGTCATTATGAATACAGGATATTGAGATATTTCCTAACCCTGACAGTCATTATGAATACAGGATATTGGGATATTTCCTAACCCTAACAGTCATTATGAATACAGGATATTGGGATATTTCCTAACCCTAACAGTCATTATGAATACAGGATATTGAGATATTTCCTAACCCTGACAGTCATTATGAATACAGGATATTGAGATATTTCCTAACCCTGACAGTCATTATGAATACAGGATATTGGGATATTTCCTAACCCTGACAGTCATTATGAATACAGGATATTGGGATATTTCCTAACCCTGACAGTCATTATGAATACAGGATATTGGGATATTTCCTAACCCTAACAGTCATTATGAATGGAGGATATTGGGATATTTCCTAACCCTGACAGTCATTATGAATACAGGATATTGGGATATTTCCTAACCCTGACAGTCATTATGAATACAGGATATTGGGATATTTCCTAACCCTGACAGTCATTATGAATACAGGATATTGGGATATTTCCTAACCCTGACAGTCATTATGAATACAGGATATTGGGATATTTCCTAACCCTGACAGTCATTATGAATGGAGGATATTGAGATATTTCCTAA
>NW_026289683.1:0-22500 GCF_023373465.1 Oncorhynchus keta | reverse complement strand
CCGAACAATATTTACTACACGAACAATATTTACTACACCGAACAATATTTACTACACCGAACAATATTTACTACACAGAACAATATTTACTACACCGAACAATACAATATTTACTACACCGAACAATATTTACTACACCGAACAATATTTACTACACCGAACAATATTTACTACACAGAACAATATTTACTACACAATATTTAACAATATTTACTACACAGAACAATATTTACTACAACAATAACAACACCGAACAATATTTACAACAAACAATATTTACTACACCGAACAATATTTACTACACCGAACAATATTTACTACACCGAACAATATTTACTACACCGAACAATATTTACTACACCGAACAATATTTACAACACCGAACAATATTTACTACACCGAACAATATTTACTACACCGAACAATATTTACTACACCGAACAATATTTACAACACCGAACAATATTTACTACACCGAACAATATTTACTACACCGAACAATATTTACAACACCGAACAATATTTACTACACCGAACAATATTTACTACACCAAACAATATTTACAACACCGAACAATATTTACAACACCGAACAATATTTACTACACCGAACAATATTTACAACACCGAACAATATTTACTACACCGAACAATATTTACTACACCAAACAATATTTACAACACCGAACAATATTTACAACACCGAACAATATTTACTACACCGAACAATATTTACTACACCGAACAATATTTACTAACACCTACAATATTTACTAACAACAATATTTACTACACCGAACAATATTTACTGCACCGAACAATATTTACTACACCGAACAATATTTACAACACCGAACAATATTTACTACACCGAACAATATTTACTAACACCCGAACAATATTTACTACACCGAACAATATTTACAACACCGAACAATATTTACTACACCGAACAATATTTACAACACCGAACAATATTTACAACACCGAACAATATTTACAACACAATATTTACTACCGAACAATATTTACAACACCGAACAATATTTACAACACCGAACAATATTTACAACACCGAACAATATATTTACTACACAACAATATTTATATTTACTACACCGAACAATATTTACAACACCGAACAATATTTACTACACAAACAATATTTACAACACCGAACAATATTTACAACACCGAACAATATTTATTTACTACACCGAACAATATTTACACTATATTTACAACACCCGAACAATATTTACAACACCGAACAATATTTACTACAACAATATTTACAAACAATATTTACAACACCGAACAATATTTACAACACCGAACAATATTTACTATACAGAACAATATTTACTACACCGAACAATATTTACTACAACTTTTGAACAATATTTACTACACCGAACAATATTTACAACACCGAACAATATTTACAACACGATTTTACTATACAGAACAATATTTACATTTACTACACCGAACAATATTTACAACACCGAACAATATTTACTACACCGAACAATATTTACAACTTTTTACTACACCGAACAATATTTACTACACCGAAAAATATTTACTACACCGAACAATATTTACTACTAATAGACGATTTCAACTATTTACTGTTTTATTGCTTAGCTTTGTATCTTCTAATAATTGTGTTTGTTTACCGTTTCCCACAGAGGGAATCCTAAACAACGCGCGAGACACCGGCGTCACGGATACGCTCCCTCTCAACGGTAACCACGGCAACAACTACAGCGCGGCGAGCGGCGACTACCTCAGCGACAGCGTCCAGATTCTGGAACGAGGCGGCGTCAGCGGTTACAGTACCTACGGCAACCACAAGGAGACGACGACGTTAGAAAAGCAGATCCTTAAAGAGTTAACGTCCAACTACACCCCGTCGTACTTGAACAACCACCAGCGCTCGGCGACCACGGAACGCAACCACAACCTGATGAATAAGATGGTCAACATCGGTAACGGCACCGGCAACGCGGGCGGCCTGGTCGGCAACGGCAGTAACGGAATCGGAATTGGTGGCGTAGTCGGCGGCGGGAGTAACCGTGACTACGACTTGAGTAACGACGGTGTCGACGTTAGTCACATGGTGCTGGATAACCCCAACGCTGCCTTCCCATTGGATGAGAATTTGGGATTGGAGATTATAAGGGAGGAGTCGAACGCCCCCCTCCTCCCGCCCCGCCCTCTGCCTCCCCCGGACAGCCTCCCCCACCCTCACCCTCCTCCCCCGCCCCCCCATAACTTCTCCCGCCCCCGGCGCCCCCAGGAGACCAGCGAGAGCTTCTTCCCCCTCCTGACCAACGAGCAGACGGACGAGACTCCGCAATCGCCCAATCACAGAAACTCTCTGTACACCTCCATGCCCGTGTTAACGGATTTAGCGGACGGCCACGGTAGTCACGGGCAGATGAACGGTTTAGCGGACGGCGAGATGGAAGACAGCGGGGAGATTCAGGCCGGTACCAGCAGCACCGGGAGCGAACCGGGGCCGGAGGCGGATGATGTTTACTATAAGAGCATGCCAAACCTGGGGTCCAGGAACCACCTCCACCAGCTCCACCATTACTACCAGATGGGGCGGGGGGGAAGCGATGGCTACATGGTACCTGTCAACAAGGAGGATTCTGATTCGTCGCCCGAGGAGCCCCTGACCCCTGTTGACCCCTCCCAACTGGTCACGAGCCTATAGACCAATGAGAAGACTCTAAACCCCTTATTTTCCGGGTCCCACCTTCTTTTTTAGTCCCAACTCCCAGAATAGTTATATGTTGATGATTGATTGACAGTTGGCGCTGACCAATGAAGGCCTGGTTGAACGCACTCGCTTCCTGATTCTATCCTGTGGTTAGTGACAATAGGGACGATACTGAGCTATCATTGGCCGGAAGGGAGATGAGAGAGGGATTCGATTGGATAGATAATGGATTGTAATTTAGACCAGAACGAACTAAACTGGGTGGCTCGAAACCAAGGTTTTTTTTGTGAATTTTCTTCAGGAATGGAAATATGAAGTAGTTCCTGAAGGAGGGGAGGATCTGTCAGGCCACCTGTCTTGATAGACGTTCCTGGGTCGTAGCCCAGACACATCCTACCATGGACCTGTAGCAGATCCAAGCTGAGTCTTTTTCACTGTCAAAACCCATCAGACTGCTCTTCCAAGCCCTGGACACTGGTCGAAAGTATCTAGCCAATCGCCAGGCTTCTCCTTGTTCTTCTACTACCCGACCTGCCAATAGAGTAGAGTATGTATGATAAAAAAAAAGCCCCGCCCCTCACATAACTATTTTATTAGACGACATGTTGTTGTAAACACTGTAACCATGGCTACAGATGACAGGGTAGTTCGAGGAGCTCCTATGTGTTTTTACAACCGTCTCTTCCGCCTGTCTGATGAACTGAACTGAACCGGAGGGTGGAAAGTTACAGTCCTGTTCCTGCAAGGTGTACGAGACTCAAATGAACTGAACCGGAGGGTGGAAAGTTACAGTCCTGTTCCTGCAAGGTGTTGAGACTCAAATGAACTGAACCGTTCTGTTGCAGAGGTTCTAATATGAACTAGACAAAGATGAAGGATTAGAAATGGACTGAAACAGATGCAAACAGATGCATTCTCCCCTCCAGGGGGAGAATGTTTATATTTCTGTACGTTTTTTAAAATGTTCCTCTGTAACCATGGCTACAGACGACGGGGTAGTTAAAGATGATTTCTATGTGTTTGTACAGAATGTAGAATAGTGTTGCGTCAGGACTGCCTGGGATACACCTCTCGGTGTTTCTGCTTTTCGTTTTGTACCTTTGGGATGGTGGTGAAGAACGTGTCGTTCCGTGCGGCTGTACGATGTAACTCCTGTTCAGCCAATCACATCGCTTTACAGGAACAACCTTCGTTCTCACTGCTTCTTTACACGACAACATATGGAAAATCACTACGGATTGATACACACACACACACACACACACACACACACACACACACACACACACACACACACACACACACACACACACACACACACACACACACACACACTTCATCCTCGGTCGTTTTCTATCTCGGAAACATCTCCATCACTTCTATTTTGAGAAATCAATCGATATATATATTTTTATCACTGTGTAGATTGGCAAACCATGGTGTGGGGGTGGGTGCATAAAGTGATATATGACAATGTGGTGTGGGGCACTTCAGACGGTTACTATGGAAACCAGAGATTCTGTATAGATGGAACACCCCCCCACACACACACACATACACACACACACACACACACACACACACACACACACACACACTCTCTCCATAGGTCCTGTTGACGCAAACCAAACAACACAGAGGAAGCCTGTATATTGAGTTGAAGCGTAATGGGGGAAGTTCCCCCTCAGATAGCGTGGGATAATGGGTTGAACTTTTGACGTGAAAACATCTGAGAAAACATCTGAAAGAAACATCTGATTTTAGGTTGAGCCGTCTCTCGTCAAAAGGGGAATGCCACTGTTCCTGTATAAGGTGGGTCCCTGTCTGTGAGACTACACTGTCCCCAATGTGGAGACCAACAAAAACATGTTTAACTTATTTAAAGAGGCGAGCTTTCTGAAGTGTAGCTTAAACATGTATATCCCACGGACTGTACCCCCGATAGAGACAGAGAGAGAGATGTGGTTTATTTATCTGTTTACGAGTTCCAAATGGAAACTTATTCCCTTTATAGTGCACATAGTCTTTTAGGGCACTTTAATCAAAAGTAGGTCACTATAGAGGGAATAGACTGCCGTTTGGTATCCAGAGAGAAACAACAAACAAAAAAAAACAGAAATCACAAGAAGTTATGATTTCAGGGCAGAGAGAGAGAGAGACAGAGACAGGGAGAGAGAGAGAGACAGGGAGAGAGATAGAGACAGGAGAGAGACAGAGAGAGAGAGAGAGAAAGAGAGACAGGGAGAGACAGAGAGGGAGAGAGAGAAAGAGAGAGAGAGACAAAGAGAGACAGGGAGAGAGAGAGAGAGAGAGAGAGAGAGAGAGACAGGGAGAAAGACAGGGGAGAGGGAGAGAGATAGAGACATGGAGAGAGAGAGAGAGACAGGGAGAGAGGGAGAGACAGAGAGAGAGACAGGAGAGAGAGAAAGAAAGAGAGACAGGAGAGACAGAGAGAGAGACATGGAGAGAGAAAACAAAGAGAGACAGGGAGAGAGAGAGAGAGAGAGAGAGGAGAGAGAGACAGGAGAGAGAGACAGGGAGAGGGACAGGGAGATAGAGAGAGGAGAGCAGAGAGATAGGAAGAGAGAGAGAATAATTAAAGCACTGGTAGTTTTTAAATTATTAGTTTTTTACAGATAAGAGAGATTAGAAGAGAGATTATTGACGAGAGATTTATTCAGTTTGTATGGGGAAGCCATGTTGAATGAAGACAGGAAGAGAATATTCGTTGTAACAGTGAAAGTTGTTTGGGAACAAATAAATGACTGAATTAAGATTTATTACATAGATGTATCAGGGTTGTTGTTGAGTTGAGTTGTTGTTGTTGGAGACAGAGAGAGAGAGAGAGAGAGAGAGAGGCAGACCCTGAGAGAGAGATGGGAGAGAGAGACAGGGAGAGTGCACTGGACAGAAGTAGAGACTAGGGAGAGAACAGGGTAGAGAGAGACAGGGATAAACAGTTAATGTAGCATGGAAGAGAAACTATGTCAGAGAGAGAACAAACACAGAAAACATTTTTGGGAGAGAGAGAGAAAGACCACAGGGAGAGAGAGAGAGAGAGAGAGAGAGAGAGAGAGGAGAGCTTGTCGTTCCAGGGCTCTTTTATAACACAGAGTGATACAGGGAGAGAGACAGGGAGAGGGACAGGGAGAGAGAGAGGGAGAGAGCGAGAGAGATAGGAAGAGAGAGAGAATAATTAAATCCGACTGGTAGTTTTTTTAAATTATTACGATCATTATAACTATTATTACAATTTATTATTGACCATTATTTATTCAGTTTGTATGGGTGCCATGTTGAATGATCTCATTAAACTAATATTCGTTGTAACAGTGAAAGTTGTTTGCCAACAAATAAATGACTGAATTAAGATTTATTACATAGATGTATCTGTTGTTGTTGTTGTTGTTGTTGTTGTTGTTTGTGTCTGTGAGTTTTAGTCAAATGGCAACCCTGTCTCTTAATGGGACCAGAGTGCACCCAGAGTGCACTGGGCAGAAGTAGCGTACTATTTTAAGGAATATGGTAGGATTCGGGACGCACGTTTATAAACTGTTAATGTAGCTGAAAGGCAAACTATGTCAGCTGAGAACAAACACAGAAAACATTTTTTGTGGGCTTGTCGTTCCACCACTGGGCTAGTCTTTTATAACACAGAGTGCTACAGCTGTTATACACCAGCTCCCAATGAAAGCTGGAAAATCACAAAGCATAGCCAGCAGGTTACTACAGCTATATATATATATATATAGACTAGATGTAGCAGCAGGTTACTACAGCTATATATATATATACATAGACCAGATGTAGCCAGCAGGTTACTACAGCTATATATATATATATATAGACCAGATGTAGCAGCAGGTTACTACAGCTATATATATATATATATACTAGATGTAGCAGCAGGTTACTATATATATATATATATATACTTAGACCAGATGTAGCCAGCAGGTTACTACAGCTATATATATATATATATATATACTAGATGTAGCAGCAGGTTACTACAGCTATATATATATATATATATAGACCAGATGTAGCCAGCAGGTTACTACAGCTATATATATATATATATATAGACTAGATGTAGCAGCAGGTTACTACAGCTATATATATATATATATAGACTAGATGTAGCAGCAGGTTACTACAGCTATATATATACATATATATAGACTAGATGTAGCAGCAGGTTACTACAGCTATATATATATATATATATATATATAGACTAGATGTAGCAGCAGGTTACTACAGCTATATATATATATATAGACTAGATGTAGCAGCAGGTTACTACAGCTATATATATACATACATAGACCAGATGTAGCCAGCAGGTTACTACAGCTATATATATATATATATATATATATATATATATACATAGACCAGATGTAGCCAGCAGGTTACTACAGCTATATATATATATATATATATAGACTAGATGTAGCAGCAGGTTACTACAGCTATATATATATATATAGACCAGATGTAGCCAGCAGGTTACTACAGCTATATATATATATATATATATATAGACTAGATGTAGCAGCAGGTTACTACAGCTATATATATATATATATATACATAGACCAGATGTAGCCAGCAGGTTACTACAGCTATATATATATATATATATATATAGACTAGATGTAGCAGCAGGTTACTACAGCTATATATATATATATATAGACAAGATGTAGCAGCAGGTTACTACAGCTATATATATATATATATATACATAGACCAGATGTAGCCAGCAGGTTACTACAGCTATATATATATATATATAGACTAGATGTAGCAGCAGGTTACTACAGCTATATATATATATATATATAGACTAGATGTAGCAGCAGGTTACTACAGCTATATATATACATACATAGACCAGATGTAGCCAGCAGGTTACTACAGCTATATATATATATATATATATAGACTAGATGTAGCAGCAGGTTACTACAGCTATATATATATATATATATATACATAGACTAGATGTAGCCAGCAGGTTACTACAGCTATATATATATATATATAGACCAGATGTAGCCAGCAGGTTACTACAGCTATATATATATATATATATACTAGACTAGATGTAGCAGCAGGTTACTACAGCTATATATATATATATATATAGACTAGATGTAGCCAGCAGGTTACTACAGCTATATATATATATACATAGACCAGATGTAGCAGCAGGTTACTACAGCTATATATATATATACATAGACCAGATGTAGCCAGCAGGTTACTACAGCTATATATATATATATATATAGACTAGATGTAGCAGCAGGTTACTACAGCTATATATATATATATAGACCAGATGTAGCAGCAGGTTACTACAGCTATATATATATATATACATAGACTAGATGTAGCAGCAGGTTACTACAGCTATATATATATATACATATAGACTAGATGTAGCTACAGCAGGTTACAGCTATATATATATATATACATAGACTAGATGTAGCCAGCAGGTTACTACAGCTATATATATATATATATATAGACCAGATGTAGCCAGCAGGTTACTACAGCTATATATATATATAGACTAGATGTAGCAGCAGGTTACTACAGCTATATATATATATATATAGACTAGATGTAGCCAGCAGGTTACTACAGCTATATATATATATATATAGACCAGATGTAGCCAGCAGGTTACTACAGCTATATATATATATACATACATAGACCAGATGTAGCCAGCAGGTTACTACAGCTATATATATATATATATATATATAGACTAGATGTAGCCAGCAGGTTACTACAGCTATATATATATATATACTTAGACTAGATGTAGCAGTAGGTTTGTTGGCCACAGAATTGTTATCCAGGTTTATTCTCTGACTCAAACTTCAGTGTCTCATTTCAGTATGTCTCCTACTTCAGTTTCTCATTTCAGTATGTCTCCTACTTCAGTGTCTCCTTTCAGTATGTCTCCTACTTCAGTGTCTCCTTTCAGTATGTCTCCTACTTCAGTGTCTCCTTTCAGTATGTCTCCTACTTCAGTGTCTCATTTCAGTATGTCTCCTACTTCAGTGTCTCCTACTTCAGTGTCTCCTACTTCAGTGTCTCCTTTCAGTATGTCTCCTTTCAGTATGTCTCCTACTTCAGTTTCTCATTTCAGTATGTCTCCTACTTCAGTGTCCCCTTTCAGTATGTCTCCTTTCAGTATGTCTCCTACTTCAGTGTCTCATTTCAGTATGTCTCCTACTTCAGTGTCTCCTTTCAGTATGTCTCCTTTCAATATGTCTCCTACTTCAGTGTCTCATTTCAGTATGTCTCCTTTCAGTATGTCTCCTACTTCAGTTTCTCATTTCAGTATGTCTCCTACTTCAGTGTCTCCTTTCAGTATGTCTCCTACTTCAGTGTCTCCTTTCAGTATGTCTCCTTTCAGTATGTCTCCTACTTCAGTTTCTCCTTTCAGTATGTCTCCTACTTCAGTGTCTCCTTTCAGTATGTCTCCTTTCAGTGTCTCCTTTCAGTATGTCTCCTACTTCAGTGTCTCCTTTCAGTATGTCTCCTTTCAGTATGTCTCCTTTCAGTATGTCTCCTACTTCAGTTTCTCATTTCAGTATGTCTCCTACTTCAGTGTCCCCTTTCAGTATGTCTCCTACTCCAGTGTCTCCTTTCAGTATGTCCCCTTTCAGTATGTCTCCTACTCCAGTGTCTCCTTTCAGTATGTCCCCTACTTCAGTGTCTCATTTCAGTATGTCTCCTACTTCAGTGTCTCATTTCAGTATGTCTCCTACTTCAGTGTCTCCTTTCAGTATGTCTCCTTTCAGTATGTCTCCTACTTCAGTGTCTCCTTTCAGTATGTCTCCTTTCAGTATGTCTCCTACTCCAGTGTCTCATTTCAGTATGTCTCCTACTTCAGTGTCCCCTTTCAGTATGTCTCCTACTTCAGTTTCTCCTTTCAGTATGTCTCCTACTTCAGTGTCTCATTTCAGTATGTCTCCTACTTCAGTGTCTCATTTCAGTATGTCTCCTACTTCAGTGTCTCCTTTCAGTATGTCTCCTTTCAGTATGTATCCTACTTCAGTGTCTCCTTTCAGTATGTCTCCTTTCAGTATGTCTCCTACTTCAGTGTCTCCTTTCAGTATGTCTCCTACTTCAGTATGTCTCCTACTTCAGTGTCTCCTTTCAGGATGTGTCCTACTTCAGTTTCTTATTTCAGTATGTCTCCTACTTCAGTGTCTCCTTTCAGTATGTGTCCTAGTTCAGTTTCTTATTTCAGTATGTCTCCTACTTCAGTGTCTCCTTTCAATATGTCCCCTTTCAGTATGTCTCCTACGTCAGTGTCTCCTTTCAGTATGTCTCCTACTTCAGTGTCTCCTTTCAGTATGTCTCCTTTCAGTATGTCTCATTTCAGTATGTCTCCTACTTCAGTGTCTCATTTCAGTATGTCTCCTACTTCAGTGTCTCATTTCAGTATGTCTCATTTCAGTATGTCTCCTACTTCAGTGTCTCATTTCAGTATGTCTCCTACTTCAGTGTCTCCTTTCAGTATGTCTCCTTTCAGTATGTCTCATACTTCAGTGTCTCCTTTCAGTATGTCTCCTACTTCAGTTTCTCATTTCAGTATGTCTCCTACTTCAGTGTCTCATTTCAGTATGTCTCCTTTCAGTATGTCTCATACTTCAGTGTCTCATTTCAGTATGTGTCCTACTTCAGTGTCTCATTTCAGTATGTCTCCTTTCAGTATGTCTCCTTTCAGTATGTCTCCTTTCAGTATGTCTCCTACTTCAGTGTCTCCTACTTCAGTGTCTCCTTTCAGTATGTCTCCTACTTCAGTGTCTCCTTTCAGTATGTCTCCTTTCAGTATGTCTCCTACTTCAGTGTCTCCTTTCAGCATGTCTCCTTTCAGTATGTCTCCTACTTCAGTGTCTCCTTTCAGTATGTCTCCTTTCAGTATGTCCTTCAGCATGTCCCCTTTCAGTATGTCTCCTTTCAGCATGTCTCCTTTCAGTATGTCTCCTACTTCAGTGTCTCCTTTCAGTATGTCTCCTTTCAGTATGTCATTCAGTATGTCTCCTTTCAGTATGTCTCCTACTTCAGTGTCTCATTTCAGTATGTCTCCTACTTCAGTGTCTCATTTCAGTATGTCTCCTTTCAGTATGTCATGTCTCCTTTCAGTATGTCCTTCAGCATGTCTCCTTTCAGTATGTCTCCTACTTCAGTGTCTCCTTTCAGTATGTCTCCTTTCAGTATGTCATTCAGCATGTCTCCTTTCAGTATGTCTCCTACTTCAGTGTCTCCTTTCAGTATGTCCCCTTTCAGTATGTCATTTCAGTTTGTCTCCTTTCAGTATGTCCTTCAGCATGTCTCCTTTCAGTATGTCTCCTACTTCAGTGTCTCCTTTCAGTATGTCCCCTTTCAGTATGTCATTCAGTATGTCCCCTTTCAGTATGTCCTTCAGCATGTCTCCTTTCAGTATGTCTCCTACTTCAGTGTCTCCTTTCAGTATGTCCCCTTTCAGTATGTCATTCAGTATGTCTCCTTTCAGTATGTCCTTCAGCATGTCTCCTTTCAGTATGTCTCCTACTTCAGTGTCTCCTTTCAGTATGTCTCCTACTTCAGTGTCTCCTTTCAGTATGTCTCCTTTCAGTATGTCTCATTTCAGCATGTCTCCTTTCAGTATGTCCTTCAGCATGTCTCCTTTCAGTATGTCCTTCAGCATGTCCCTTTCAGTATGTCTCCTTTCAGTATGTCTCCTTTCAGCATGTCTCCTTTCAGTATGTCCTTCAGTATGTCTCCTTTCAGTATGTCTCCTTTCAGTATGTCTCCTTTCAGTATGTCCTTCAGCATGTCTCCTTTCAGTATGTCTCATTTCAGTATGTCCTTCAGTATGTCTCCTTTCAGTGTGTCTCATAGTCTTACCCTATCACGCCCCACTACACTACAGTTTCAAGTTTAGTGCATCTAAAGGACAGGAAGGAACATGACATGAGAGAAAGGAAAGGAAATGAGAAGAAATGAGGAAGCCACTCAGGACTATTGAGTGGTTTCTCTCTGTGCCTCCCCTCCTTGATGGACAATTGAATCAGTACTATATAGATGTAAACAGAATGACAGATGTCTATCAGGACTCCATGTCAGCTGTCAATGGAATCACTACTATATAGATGTAAACAGAATGATGGAAAGATGACATGGAATTAGTGGAGAAATCAGGTTCATATTTAATGACGATGAAGGAACTAAAGGAGAGACCTAAAGAGGCACCTAAAGAGGGAAACTAAAGGAGAGGAAACTAAGGAAGGAAATTAAATGAGAAACTAAAGAAGGAAAGCTAAAGGAGAGGGAAACTAAAGAGAGGAAACTAAAGAGAGGAAACGAAAGAGAGGAAACTAAAGAGAGGAAACGAAAGGAGAGGAAACTAAAGGAGAGGAAACTAAAGAGAAAACTAAGGAGAGGAAACTAAAGAGGAAACTAAAGGAGAGGAAACTAAAGGAGAGGAAACTAAGGAGAGGAAACTAAATAGAAACTAAAGAGAGGAAACTAAGGAGAGGAAACTAGAAAACTAAAGGAGAGGAAACTAAGGAGAGGAAACTAAAGAGAGGAAACTAAAGAGAGGAAACTAAAGAGAGGAAACTAAAGGAGAGGAGACTAAAGGAAATTAAGGAGAGGAAACTAAGAGAAGAAACTAAAAGAGGAACTAAAGAGAGAAACTAAAGAGAGGAAACTAAAGAGAGGAAACTAAAGGAGAGGAGACTAAAGGAGAGGAGACTAAAGGAGAGGAAACTAAAGGAGAGAAACTAAAGAGAGGAAACTAAGGAGAGGAAACTAAAGGAGGAAACTAAAGGAGAGAGACTAAAGGAGAGGAAACTAAAGAGAGGAAACTAAAAGGAGAGGAGACTAAAGAGAAGGAAACTAAGGAGAGAAACTATAGGAGAGGAAACTAAAGGAGAGGAAACTAAAGGAGAGGAACTAAAGGAGAGGAAACTAAAGAGGGAAACTAAAGGAGAGGAAACTAAAGAGAGAACTAAAGGAGAGGAAACTAAAGAGAGGAAACTAAAGAAAAACTAAAGAGAGGAAAACTATAGGAGAGGAAACTATAGAGAGGAAACTAAAAGAGGAAACTAAGGAGAGAAACTAAAGGAGAGGAAACTAAAGAGGAAACTAAAGGAGAGAAACTAAAGAGGAAACTAAGAGAGGAAACTAAAGGAGGACACTAAAGAGAGGAACTAAAGGAGAGAAACTAAGAGAGGAAACTATAGGAGAGGAGACTAAGAGAGGAAACTAAAGGAGAGGAAACTAAAGGAGAGGAACTAAAGAGAGGAAACTATAAGAGAGGAAACTAAAAGAAAACTAAGAGAAACTAAAGAGGAGACTAAAGAGAGAACTAAAGAGAGGAGACTAAAGGAGAGAAACTACAGGAGAGGAAACTAAAGAGAGGAAACTAAAGAGAGAAAAACTAAAGGAGAGGAAACTAAAGAGAGGAAACTAAAGGGAAACTAGGAGAAACTAAAGAGAGGAAACTAAGAGAGGAAACTATAGGAGAGGAACTAAAGGAGAGGAAACTAAAGAGAGAAAACTAAAGGAGAGGAAACTAAAGAGAGGAAACTAAGGAGAGAAACTAAAGGAGAAAACTAAAGGAGAGGAAGCTATAGGAGAGAAACTAAGGAGAGAAACTAAAGGAGAGGGAAACTAAAGGAGAGGAAACTAAACAGACTAAGGAGAGAAACTAAAGGAGAGGACTAAAGGAGAGGAAACTAAAAAGAGGAAACTAAAGAGGAAACTAAAAGAGGAAACTAAAGGAGAGGAAACTATAGGAGAGGAAACTAAAGGAGAGGAAACTAAATGGAGGACTAAAGAGAGGAAACTAAAGAGAGGAAACTAAGGAGAGGAAACTAAGGAGAGAAACTATAGAGGGAAACTAAAGAGAGGAAACTAAAGGAGAGGAAACTAAAGAGAGAGGAAACTAAAGGAGGAAACTAAAGGAGAGAAACTAAAGGAGAGGAAACTAAGGAGAGGAAACTAAATGGAGGGAAACTAAATGGAGAAACTAAGGAGGAAACTAAGGAGAGAAACTAAATGGAGGAAACTAAAGGAGAAAACTAAAGGAGGGAAACTAAATGGAGAGAAACTAAAGGAGAGGAAACTAAAGAGAGTGAAACTAAATGGAGGAAACTAAAGGAGAGGAAACTAAAGGAGAGGAAACTAAAGAGAGAAACTAAATGGAGGAAACTAAATGGAGGAAACTGTAGGAGAGGATACTAAAGCGAGGGAACTAAAGAAAGCAATGGAGAGGAAGGTAGAAAGCAACTATTGAGATGCGGCTGGGCTCTGCGCTGCTCCGCCAGCAGGCTGATTAAACGAGCAGCGGGTTATATGGGTCAGATCCCTGCTGGAGTGCTGTGATCGCTTAGTGCTGCCTGGCGGTGTTATCTGTATCTCTCCTCTCTCTCTCTCCTCTCTCTCTCTCTCTTCCTTCTCTCTCTCTCCTCTCTCTCTCTGTCATTCTATGTGCATCTTGCTCTCTATCCTCCCCCTCTCTTCCTTCTCTTTCTTCTCTTTATCCTTCTCTCTCTCTCTCGCTCTCTCTCTATCTCTCTCTCTGACTCTCATTCTCTCTCTTTCTCTCTCTCCTCCCTTTCTTCCTTCTCTCTCTCTCTCTCTTTCTCTCTCTTTCTCTCTCTCTCCTCCCTCTCTTCCTTCTCTCTTTCTTCTCTTTTTCTTGCTCTATCTCTCTCTCTCTCTGACTCTCGTTCTCTCTCTTTCTCTCTCTCTCTGACTCTCGTTCTCTCTCTTTCTCTCTCCTCCCTTTCTTCTCTCTCTCTCTCTCTCCTCCCTCTCTTCCTTCTCTCTTCTTCTCTTTTTCTTGCTCTCTCTCTCTGACTCTCGTCTCTCTCTCTCTTTTCTCTCTCTCTCTCTCTGACTCTCTCTCTCTCTCTCTCTCTTCTCTCTCTCTCTCTCTCTCTCTCTCTCTCTTCAAGGCAGCTGAGTTCTTGTCTTCTAACACAGACACGTCAGTAACATTAAGCTCGACAGACTCGAGTCTTCCCCTCTAATCCTTCCAGAGGCCCTTGTATCTACTGAAATAATCCCGTAGAAATGAAACTGGATTATACAGTGTAACCTGATTTCTCTCCTTCCTAGCTGGGATCTGGGAAGTGAACCAACATGGTGAGGCGTGTACCAGGACAAGTACATCCCCAGTGTGTCACTCAAAACATCTGCTTGAATCGGGACAACAGTGAAAGTCACTAGTGGAACACATGAAACATCATGAATATGTATTTATCACAACCATGTCATTTCACCATGACAGTTTTATTTTATAAATAAATATGCAATAATAGATTACAAATAACAAAAAAAAAGTGTATTATTGTAATCATATGGATATAAACAACGCCATGGAGGCTCAGAAGACCTGGGGACATTCTCCTTCCGTATGCTTGACCAGACAAACACCAGCCTCAAGAAGAAGAAGAAGAAGTATATTTTCTAGAACACTACACATTCTGGAATCTGCATTCATCATCACATTCAGAATCCTGGAGTTGTAATTGTTCTGGAATTGACTCTGTCAGTCCGTTCATCTATTGATTAGAAACAGACACATTGCTGTTTGATGAAGGTAATGACTATTTTCCTCAGACTCATTCTATTGGCTGTTATCTGCAGAGTGTCAGAGCCTCGACCTGATCTAGAGGACTAGTTAACATAAACGAGACTCCTTCACTGCCTCCAGTCTGTTGGTGTCTGTGTCTGAGATGAAATTATACAACGTCCACTTTAACTCACAGCAGATATGAGATGATTCGAAAGGGTAGTAACAGGAAATATGTGTGTGTGTGTGCTGTGCTGTCTGTCTGTCTGTCTGTCTGTCTGTCTGTCTGTCTGTCTGTCTGTCTGTCTGTCTGTCTGTCTGTCTGTGTGTGTGTGTGTGTGTGTGTGTGTGTGTGTGTGTGTGTGTGTGTGTGTGTGTGTGTGTGTGTGTGTGACACCCTTGGGGGCTCAGATTCCATTCTCCTCAATTTTCTGTAAGAGTGCTCATGGGAAGAACAACACATAACAGGTACACAGACCATTCTGAATGATTCAGACTAACTGGGGATGAGAGGGAGAGGAGAGAGAGAGAGAGAGAGAGAGAGAGAGAGAGAGAGAGAGAGAGAGAGAGAGAGAGAGAGAGAGAGAGAGAGAGAGAGAGAGAGAGAGAGGGAGGGGTTGAGGAAGAGGTTGAGGGAGAGATAGGGAGAGGAGGGAGGGAGAGAGAGAGAGAGAGAGAGAGAGAGAGAGAGAGAGAGAGAGAGAGAGGAGAGATGGAGAGAGAGAGAGAGAGGGAGGGAGGGAGGGAGCGAGAGGGAGAGAGGGAGGGAGAGGGAGAGAGGGAGGGAGGGAGGGAGGGAGGGAGGGAGGGAGGAGGGAGGGAGGGAGGGAGGGAGGGAGGGAGGGAGGAGGGAGGGAGAGGGAGAGAGAGAGAGAGAGAGAGGGAGGGAGCGAGAGGGAGGGAGGGAGGGAGGGAGGGTTGAGGAAGAGATAGGGAGGGAGGTAGGGAGGGAGGGAGGGGTTGAGGAAGAGGTTGAGGGAGAGATAGGGAGGGAGGAGAGGGGAGGGAGGGAGGGAGGGAGAGGGAGGAAGGGAGGGAGAGGTTGAGGGAGAGATAGGGGAGGGAGGGAGGGAGGGAGGGAGGGAGGGAGCGAGGGAGCGAGAGGGAGAGAGGGAGGGAGGGAGGGGTTGAGGAAGAGATAGGGAGGGAGGTAGGGAGGGAGGGGTTGAGGAAGAGGTTGAGGGAGGGAGGGAGGGAGGGAGGGAGGAGGGAGGGAGGGAGGAGGGAGGGAGGGGAGGAGGGAGGAGAGAGAGGGAGAGGGAGGGAGGGAGAGAGGGAGGGAGGGAGGGAGGGAGGGAGGGAGGGAGGGAGGGAGGGAGGGAGGGAGGGAGGGAGGGAGGGAGGGAGGGAGGGAGGGAGAAAGCAGGATTAAGAGCCTTTTTCTCCACTGAATATTTAATTTACACAGACACACCCATTGTGTTTCTCATGATGCTGAAACTGTGTGTGTGTGTGTGTGTGTGTGTGTGTGTGTGTGTGTGTGTGTGTGTGTGTGTGTGTGTGTGTGTGTGTGTGTGTGTGTGTGTGTGTGCGCTGTTACCTGTCAGCTCAGTATTTTTGATTCATCAATTGTTGTTGTCTCATTCCCTGTAGGGGTTTTGGACCACAGCCTGTTACCGTGACAACACCAGCGGCCGGGACCCTCGGCTATCACCTCATTGTGAGGTGAATCTCTGCGGTGTTCTGCGTGTGGTGTGTGTGTGTGTGTGTGTGTGTGTGTGTGTGTGTGTGTGTGTGTGTGTGTGTGTGTGTGCTCACTGTGTCTCACATGGGTTTTCACAGGGAGGTTTTGCTCACAGGGAGAGAGGGTGGGTTAAATACACTGGTTTCTCACAGGGAGAGAGGTGGGTTAAACCTGGTTTTCAAGCAGGGGAGAGAGGGTGGGTTTTCACAGGGGAGAGGTGGGTTAAACACACTGGAGAGAGGTGGCTTGCTTCACAGGGAGAGAGGGTGGGTTAAACACACTGGTTTTCACAGGGAGAGAGGGGTGGGTTAAACACACAGGTTTTCACAGGGAGAGAGGGCTGGGTTAAACACACTGGTTTTCACAGGGAGAGAGGGGTGGGGTTAAACACACTGGTTTTCACAGGGAGAGAGGGTGGGTTAAACACACAGGTTTTCACAGGTTTTCACAGGGAGAGAGGGTGGGTAAACACACAGGTTTTCACAGGAGAGAGGGTGGGTAAAAACAGAGGTTTTCACAGGAGAGGGTATGGGTGGGTTAAACACACAGGTTTCACAGGGAGAGAGGGTGGGTTAAACACACAGGTTTCACAGGGAGAGAGGGTGGGTTAAAAACAAAACAGGGAGAGAGGGTTTTCAGGGAGAGAGGTGGGTTAAACACACTGGTTTTCACAGGAGAGAGGGTGGGCTAAATACACTGGTCACAGGGAGAGAGGGTGGGCAAAACACACAGGTTTTCACAGGAGAGAGGCTGGGTAAAACACACTGGTTTTCACAGGGAGAGAGGGTGGGTTAAACACACTGGTTTTCACAGGGAGAGAGGGTGGGTAAAACACACAGGTTTTCACAGGGAGAGAGGGTGAAACACACAGGGTTTTCACAGGAGAGAGGGTGGGTTAAACACACAGGTTTTCACAGGGAGAGAGGGTGGTTAAACACACTGGTTTTCACAGGGAGAGAGGGGTGGTTAAACACACTGGTTTTCACAGGGAGAGAGGGTGGGTTAAACACACAGGTTTTCACAGGAGAGAGGGTGGGTTAAACACACAGGTTTTCACAGGGAGAGAGGGTGGGTAAAACACAGGTTTTCACAGGGAGAGAGGGTGGGTTAACACACAGGTTTTCACAGGAGAGAGAGGGGTGGGTTAAAAACACACAGGTTTTCACAGGAGAGAGGGTGGTTAAACACACAGGTTCATACAGGGAGAGGGTGGGTTAAACACACAGGTTTTCACAGGGAGAGAGGGTGGTTAAACACACAGGTTTTCACAGGGAGAGAGGGTGGGTTAAACACACAGGTTTTCACAGGGGAGAGAGGGTGGGTTAAACGCACTGGTTCTCACAGGGAGAGAGGTGGGTTAAACACACGGTTTGAAGGGAGAGAGGAGTGGGTAAACACACAGGTTTTCAGAGGGAGAGAGGGTGGGTTAAACACACAGGTTGTCACAGGAGAGAGGGTGGGTTAAACAGACAGGTTTTCACAGAGGAGAGAGGTGGGTTAAACAGAGAGAGGTTGCAGAGAGAGAGGGAGGGTAAAGCACTGGTCTCACAGAGAGAGAGGGTGGGTTAAACACATGAGTTTCAGAGAGAGAGAGGGTGGGTAGACACAGCTAGCTAGACGACCCGCGGTGCAGAAAAAGGCGAGTATCAGAAATCCCCCAAAAAAAAAAGTAAAATCACTATTTGTGCTGCGCTTATATATACCTGATTGGGGAGGGAGGGAGGGAGGGAGGGAGGGAGGAGAGGGAGGGAGGGAGGAGGGAGAGAGAGAGAGAGGAGGGAGAGAGAGAGAGAGAGAGGAGAGAGAGAGAGAGGAGAGAGGAGGAGGGAGACAGGGACCCTGATTGTAAACTCTCCTGGAAAGAGCTACGTCTCCTAAACGGTCCGTGGGATGAGATTTCACTTCTGGGTGTCCAGGATTACCCTGATCGTAACGACCCCTAATGACCCCTAACGACCCTCGTACGACCCCTAACAACCCCTAACGACCCCCTAACGACCCATAACCACCCCTAACGACCCCGTACGACCCCCTATGACCCCTAACGACCCTGTACGACCCCTAACGACCCATAACCACCCCTAACGACCCCTAACGACCCATAACCACTCCTAACGACCCGGTACGACCCCGTACCCACAGTACCAGTCGAACGCTTGTACCCACCTATCAGTTTCAGGGTCGAAGGAAGAACCCTTGAATGAGTCGGTGCGTCCACACTGTCGCCTGGTACTGTACAGTGTCTGTATAAAGAGATAGCTGTGTTTGCCGTGACTGTTCACTGTCGCCTGGTACTGTACAGTGTCTGCATAAAGAGATAGCTGTGTTTGCCGTGACTGTTCACTGTCGCCTGGTACTGTACAGTGTCTGCATAAAGAGATAGCTGTGTTTTCCATGACTGTTCACTGTCGCCTGGTACTGTACAGTGTCTGCATAAAGAGATAGCTGTGTTTGCAGTGACTGTTCACTGTTGCCTGGTACTGTACAGTGTCTGTATAAAGAGATAGCTGTGTTTTCCATGACTGTTCACTGTCGCCTGGTACTGTACAGTGTCTGCATAAAGAGATAGCTGTGTTTGCAGTGACTGTTCACTGTTGCCTGGTACTGTACAGTGTCTGCATAAAGAGATAGCTGCGTTTGCCATGACTGTTCACTGTTGCCTGGTACTGTACAGTGTCTGTATAAAGAGATAGCTGTGTTTTCCATGACTGTTCACTGTCGCCTGGTACTGTACAGTGTCTGCATAAAGAGATAGCTGTGTTTGCAGTGACTGTTCACTGTTGCCTGGTACTGTACAGTGTCTGCATAAAGAGATAGCTGCGTTTGCCATGACTGTTCACTGTTGCCTGGTACTGTACAGTGTCTGTATAAAGAGATAGCTGTGTTTGCCAGTGACTGTTCACTGTTGCCTGGTACTGTACAGGGTCTGCATAAAGAGATAGCTGTGTTTGCCATGACTGTTCACTGTTGCCTGGTACTGTACAGGGTCTGCATAAAGAGATAGCTGTGTTTGCCATGACTGTTCACTGTCGCCTGGTACTGTACAGTGTCTGCATAAAGAGATAGCTGTGTTTGCAGTGACTGTTCACTGTTGCCTGGTACTGTACAGTGTCTGCATAAAGAGATAGCTGTGTTTGCAGTGACTGTTCACTGTTGCCTGGTACTGTACAGTGTCTGTATAAAGAGATAGCTGTGTTTGCCAGTGACTGTTCACTGTCGCCTGGTACTGTACAGTGTCTGCATAAAGAGATAGCTGTGTTTGCCGTGACTGTTCACTGTTGCCTGGTACTGTACAGTGTCTGCATAAAGAGATAGCTGTGTTTGCAGTGACTGTTCACTGTTGCCTGGTACTGTACAGTGTCTGCATAAAGAGATAGCTGTGTTTGCCATGACTGTTCACTGTTGCCTGGTACTGTACAGTGTCTGCATAAAGAGATAGCTGTGTTTTCCATGACTGTTCACTGTTGCCTGGTACTGTACAGTGTCTGCATAAAGAGATAGCTGTGTTTGCAGTGACTGTTCACTGTTGCCTGGTACTGTACAGTGTCTGCATAAAGAGATAGCTGTGTTTTCCATGACTGTTCACTGTCGCCTGGTACTGTACAGTGTCTGCATAAAGAGATAGCTGTGTTTGCCATGACTGTTCACTGTTGAGCGTGTTAATGTGAGCAGGTAGTATGTCAATAGATCAGTTTACAGAAGTAATTGCCAGAGTCTTTGGTAAACAATGTTTTGATTACGTTTTTGTTATTCACATTACCTGCGAGACTGGATGAATCAAACGCTCATTAAAAACTGTTAATTACTTTTCACAACCAAAACAAAATGATGACACCCCACCCACCACCCCTCTGCTTCGCTGGATTCACCAACCCATAAATACACACACACACACACACACACACACACACACACACACACACACACACACACACACACACACACACACATACACACACACACACACACTGATCTCATTACGATAGTGATCATTCGTCAATTGGTAGTCTATTATGATGAGTCTCAATTCATGACATGTGAATTCATGAAGACGGTTTAATTCTGACAGGTGATTCATTCTGATGTAGTTTGATTCTGACAGGTGATTCATTCTGATGTAGTTTGATTCTGACAGGTGATTCATTCTGATGTGGTTTGATTCTGACAGGTGATTCATTCTGATGTGGTTTGATTCTGACAGGTGATTCATTCTGATGTGGTTTGATTCTGACAGGTGATTCATTCTGATGGGGTTTGATTCTGACAGGTGATTCATTCTGATGGGGTTTGATTCTGACAGGTGATTCATTCTGATGTAGTTTGATTCTGACAGGTGATTCATTCTGATGTAGTTTGATTCTGACAGGTGATTCATTCTGATGTAGTTTGATTCTGACAGGTGATTCATTCTGATGGGGTTTGATTCTGACAGGTGATTCATTCTGATGGGGTTTGATTCTGACAGGTGATTCATTCTGATGTAGTTTGATTCTGACAGGTGATTCATTCTGATGGGGTTTGATTCTGACAGGTGATTCATTCTGATGTAGTTTGATTCTGACAGGTGATTCATTCTGATGTAGTTTGATTCTGACAGGTGATTCATTCTGATGTAGTTTGATTCTGACAGGTGATTCATTCTGATGTAGTTTGATTCTGACAGGTGATTCATTCTGATGTAGTTTGATTCTGACAGGTGATTCATTCTGATGTGGTTTGATTCTGACAGGTGATTCATTCTGATGGGGTTTGATTCTGACAGGTGATTCATTCTGATGTAGTTTGATTCTGACAGGTGATTCATTCTGATGTAGTTTGATTCTGACAGGTGATTCATTCTGATGTGGTTTGATTCTGACAGGTGATTCATTCTGATGGGGTTTGATTCTGACAGGTGATTCATTCTGATGTAGTTTGATTCTGACAGGTGATTCATTCTGATGTGGTTTGATTCTGACAGGTGATTCATTCTGATGTAGTTTGATTCTGACAGGTGATTCATTCTGATGTAGTTTGATTCTGACAGGTGATTCATTCTGATGTGGTTTGATTCTGACAGGTGATTCATTCTGATGTGGTTTGATTCTGACAGGTGATTCATTCTGATGTAGTTTGATTCTGACAGGTGATTCATTCTGATGTGGTTTGATTCTGACAGGTGATTCATTCTGATGTGGTTTGATTCTGACAGGTGATTCATTCTGATGTAGTTTGATTCTGACAGGTGATTCATTCTGATGTGGTTTGATTCTGACAGGTGATTCATTCTGATGTGGTTTGATTCTGACAGGTGATTCATTCTGATGTGGTTTGATTCTGACAGGTGATTCATTCTGATGGGGTTTGATTCTGACAGGTGATTCATTCTGATGGGGTTTGATTCTGACAGGTGATTCATTCTGATGTAGTTTGATTCTGACAGGTGATTCATTCTGATGTGGTTTGATTCTGACAGGTGATTCATTCTGATGT
>NW_026289682.1:0-4379 GCF_023373465.1 Oncorhynchus keta | reverse complement strand
ACACACACACACACACACACACACACACACACACACACACACACACACACACACACACACACACACACACACACACACACACACACACACACACACACACACACACACACACACAGGTCAAGACACATGTTAGAAGGTTGTTATACCTGGGTATAATGCATGATAGGGGGGCAGGTAGCCTAGTGTGGGGTCGGCAGGTAGCCTAGTGGTTAGAGTGTAGAGGAGGTAGGTATCCTAGTGGTTAGAGTGTAGAGGAAGCAGGTAGCCTAGTGGTTAGAGTGTAGGGAGGTAGGTATCCTAGTGGTTAGAGTGTAGAGGAAGCAGGTAGCCTAGTGGTTAGAGTGTGGGGTCGGCAGGTAGCCTAGTGGTTAGAGTGTAGAGGAGGTAGGTATCCTAGTGGTTAGAGTGTAGAGGAAGCAGGTAACCTAGTGGTTAGAGTGTAGAGGAGGCAGGTAGCCTAGTGGTTAGAGTGTAGAGGAAGCAGGTAGCCTAGTGGTTAGAGTGTAGAGGAGGCAGGTAGCCTAGTGGTTAGAGTGTAGAGGAGGTAGGTATCCTAGTGGTTAGAGTGTAGAGGAAGCAGGTAACCTAGTGGTTAGAGTGTAGAGGAGGCAGGTAGCCTAGTGGTTAGAGTGTAGAGGAAGCAGGTAGCCTAGTGGTTAGAGTGTAGAGGAGGCAGGTAGCCTAGTGGTTAGAGTGTAGAGGAGGCAGGTAGCCTCGTGGTTAGAGTATAGAGGAGGCAGGTAGCCTCGTGGTTAGAGTGTAGAGGAGGCAGGTAGCCTAGTGGTTAGAGTGTAGAGGAGGCAGGTAGCCTAGTGGTTAGAGTATAGAGGAGGCAGGTAGCCTAGTGGTTAGAGCAGGTAGCCTAGTGGTTAAAGCAGGTAGCCTAGTGGTTAGAGCAGGTAGCCTAGTGGTTAGAGTGTAGAGGAGGCAGGTAGCCTAGTGGTTAGAGTATAGAGGAGGCAGGTAGCCTAGTGGTTAGAGCAGGTAGCCTAGTGGTTAAAGCAGGTAGCCTAGTGGTTAGAGGGGCGGCAGGTAGCCTAGTGGTTAGAGTCAGGTATGTCACGAACCTGCTCAAAGCCCGTAAAAAAAGGGAGACAACGTGGAGAGGAGTAACAAAAGATATATTACTAACTAAAGCAACTAAGTATAATATCCAATGGTGTGTGTAATCAGTAATCAGTAGTGTAAGTGAGTGTTTTGCATGAATGCATGTGATAATGCAGGGTGTTAAAAGGTGCCAAAGCAAACAAACAAAAGGCCACCAAGAACCACAACACAATCTACAAAAGGTGTCTGCATGGAGAGAGTCTCTTCCATGAATGTGGAAGAGGTCTATTTATCCTGGGAGACACCTGGCCCAGGTGTTTCCCATGTAGCTGACGACCCTCCCAACTCCGGTTAGAGCAGGTAGCCTAGTGGTTAGAGCAGGTAGCCAAGTGGTTAGAGGGGCGGCAGGTAGCCTAGTGGTTAGAGCAGGTAGCCAAGTGGTTAGAGGGGCGGCAGGTAGCCTAGTGGTTAGAGCAGGTAGCCTAGTGGTTAGAGCAGGTAGCCTAGTGGTTAGAGCAGGTAGCCTAGTGGTTAAAGCAGGTAGCCTAGTGGTTAGAGCAGGTAGCCTAGTGGTTAGAGACAGGTAGTCTAGTGGTTAGAGCAGGTACGGCTAGTGGTTAAAGCAGGTAGCCTGGTGGTTAGAGCAGGTAGCCTAGTGGTCAGAGACAGGTAGCCTAGTGGTTAGAGCAGGTAGCCTGGTGGTTAGAGCAGGTAGCCTAGTGGTTAGAGCAGGTAGACTGGTGGTTAGAGCCAGGTAGCATAGTGGTTAGAGCAGGTAGCCTAGTGGCTAGAGCAGGTAGCCTAGTGGTTAGAGCAGGTAGCCTGGTGGTTAGAGCAGGTAGCCTAGTGGCTAGAGCAGGTAGACTGGTGGTTAGAGCCAGGTAGCCTAGTGGTTAGAGCAGGTAGCCTAGTGGCGAGAGCAGGTAGCCTAGTGGTTAGAGCAGGTAGCCTAGTGGTTAGAGACAGGTAGCCAAGTGGTTAGAGGGGCGGCAGGTAGCCTAGTGGTTAGAGCAGGTAGCCAAGTGGTTAGAGGGGCGGCAGGTAGCCTGAGTGGTTGAAACCCACGTAGCCTGAGTGGTTAGAGCAGGTAGCCTAGTGGTTAGGCAGGTAGCCTGGTGGTTAGAAGCAGGTAGCCTGAGTGGTTAGAGCAGGTAGCCTAGTGGTTAGAGACAGGTAGTCTAGTGGTTAGAGCAGGTACGCCTAGTGGTTAAAGCAGGTAGCCTGGTGGTTACAGCAGGTAGCCTAGTGGTTAGAGGCAGGTAGTCTAGTGGTTAGAGCAGGTAGCCTAGTGGTCAGAGACAGGTAGCCTAGTGGTTAGAGCAGGTAGCCTGGTGGTTAGAGCAGGTAGCCTAGTGGCTAGAGCAGGTAGACTGGTGGTTAGAGCCAGGTAGCATAGTGGTTAGAGCAGGTAGCCTAGTGGCTAGAGCAGGTAGCCTAGTGGTTAGAGCAGGTAGCCTGGTGGTTAGAGCAGGTAGCCTAGTGGCTAGAGCAGGCAGACTGGTGGTTAGAGCCAGGTTGCCTAGTGGTTAGAGCAGGTAGCCTAGTGGCTAGAGCAGGTAGCCCAGTGGTTAGGCAGGTAGCCTGGTGGTTGAGACAGGTGGCCTAGTGGTTGGTGGCAGGTAACCTAGAGTGGTTAGCGCAGGTAGTCCTAGTGGTTTGGCAGGTAGCCTAGTAGCTGAAAACGATAGCCTGGTGGTTAGAGCAGGTAGCCTGGTGGTTAGAGCAGGTAGCCTAGTGGTTAGAGCCAGGTAGACTAGTGGTTAGAGCAGGTAGCCTAGTGGTTAGAGCAGGTAGTCTGGTGGTTGGAGCAGGTAGCATGGTGGTTAGAGTGTTGGGCCAGTAACCAGCAGGTAGCCTAGAGGTTAGAGTGTTGGGCCAGTAACCAGCAGGTAGCCTTGTGGTTAGAGCAGGTAGCCTGGTGGTTAGAGTGTTGGGCCAGTAACCAGCAGGTAGCCTTGTGGTTAGAATAGGTAGCCTGGTGGTTAGAGTGTTGGGCCAGTAACCAGCAGGTAGCCTTGTGGTTAGAGCATGTAACCTGGTGGTCAGAGTGTTGGGCCAGTAACCAGCAGGTAGCCTCGTGGTTAGAGCAGGTAGCCTGGTGGTTAGAGTGTTGGGCCAGTAACCAGCAGGTAGCCTAGCGGTTAGAGTGTTGGACTAGTAACCAGCAGGTAGCCTAGTGGTTAGAGCAGGTAGCCTAGTGGTTAGAGTGTTGGACTAGTAAACAGCAGGTAGCCTAGTGGTTAGAGCAGGTAGCCTAGTGGTTAGAGTGTTGGACTAGTAAACAGCAGGTAGCCTAGCGGTTAGAGTGTTGGACTAGTAACCAGCAGGTAGTCTAGTGGTTAGAGCTTTGGGCCAGTCACCAGCAGGTAGCCGAGTGGTTAGAGCGTTGGGCCAGTAACCAGCAGGTAGCCGAGTGGTTAGAGCGTTGGGCCAGTAACCAGCAGGTAGCCTAGTGGTTAGAGCGTTGGACCAGTAACCAGCAGGTAGCCTAGTGGTTAGAGCGTTAGACTAGTAACCAGCAGGTAGCCTAGTGGTTAGAGCGTTGGGCCAGTAACCAGCAGGTAGCCTAGTGGTTGACGTTAGACGTAACCAGCAGGTAGTCTAGCGGTTAGAGTGTTGGGCCAGTAACCAGCAGGTAGCCTAGCGGTTAGAGCGTTGGGTCAGTAACCAGCAGGTAGTCTAGTGGTTAGAGCGTTGGGCCAGTAACCAGCAGGTAGCCTAGTGGTTAGAGCTTTGGGCCAGTAACCGGCAGGTAGCCTAGTGGTTAGAGCGTTGGGTCAGTACCAGCAGGTAGTCTAGTGGTTAGAGCTTTGGGCCAGTAACCAGCAGGTAGCCTAGTGGTTAGAGCGTTGGGTCAGTACCAGCAGGTAGTCTAGTGGTTAGAGCTTTGGGCCAGTAACCAGCAGGTAGCCTAGTGGTTAGAGCGTTGGGTCAGTACCAGCAGGTAGTCTAGTGGTTAGAGCTTTGGGCCAGTAACCGGCAGGTAGTCTAGTGGTTAGAGCTTTGGGCCAGTAACCAGCAGGTAGCCTAGTGGTTAGAGCGTTGGGTCAGTACCAGCAGGTAGCCTAGTGGTTAGAGCGTTGGGCCATATAATGTATGGGGGGGGGGTTCACGACCTAGTGAAAGTCTCCCCCTGTAACAGGTTATCATGTATGGGGGGGCCACGACCTAGTGAAAGTTCCCCTCCTGTAGCAGGTTATCATGTATGGGGGGGCCACGACCTAGTGAAAGTTCCCCTCCTGTAGCTGGTTATCATGTATGGGGGGGCCACGACCTAGTGAAAGTACCCCTCCTGTAGCTGGTTATCATGTATGGGGGCCACGACCTAGTGA
>NW_026289681.1:0-26770 GCF_023373465.1 Oncorhynchus keta | reverse complement strand
TGCCCTCAGCACTCCCCTGCTGCCCTCAGCACTCCCTGCCTCAGCACTCTCCTGCTGCCCTCAGCACTCCCCTGCTGCCCTCACCCCCCTCAGCACTCTCCTGCTTTCCCCTGCTACCCTCACCTCCCCTGCAGCACTCCCCTGCTGCCCTCAACACCCCCTGCTGCCCTCAGCACTCCCCTGCTGCCCTCCCGGTAGCACTCCCTGCTACCTCAGCACTCCCCTGCTGCCCTCAGCACTCCCTGCTGCCCTCAGCACTCCCCTGCACTGCCCTCAGCACTCCCCTGCTGCCCTCAACACTCCCCTGCTGCCCTCAGCACTCCCCTGCTGCCTTCAGCACTCCCCCCACCTTAGTGCTACCCTCAGCACTCCCCTGCTACCCTCAGCACTCCCCCCACCTTAGTGCTACCCTCAGCACTCCCCTGCTACCCTCAGCACTCCCCCCACCTCAAATCAAATCAAATCAAATCAAATTTTATTTGTCACATACACATGGTTAGCAGATGTTAAATGCGAGTGTAGCGAAATGCTTGTGCTTCTAGTTCCGACAATGCAGTGATAACCAACAAGTAATCTAACTAACAATTCCAAAACTACTGTCTTATACACAGTGTAAGGGGATAAGGAACATGTACATAAGGATATATGAATGAGTGATGGTACAGAGCAGCATACAGTAGATGGTATCAGTACAGTATATACATATGAGATGAGTGTGTAGACAAAGTAAACAAAGTGGCATAGTTAAAGTGGCTAGTGATACATGTGTTACATAAGGATGCAGTCGATGATGTAGAGTACAGTATATACATATGCATATGAGATGAATAATGTAGGGTAAGTAACATTATATAAGGTAGCATTGTTTAAAGTGGCTAGTGATATATTTACATAATTCCCATCAATTCCCATTATTAAAATGGCTGGAGTTGGGTCAGTGTCAATGACAGTGTGTTGGCAGCAGCCACTCACTGTTAGTGGTGGCTGTTTAACAGTCTGATGGCCTTGAGATAGAAGCTGTTTTCAGTCTCTCGGTCCCAGCTTTGATGCACCTGTACTGACCTCGCCTTCTGGATGATAGCGGGGTGAACAGGCATGGTTGGTGGTTGATGTCCTTGATGATCTTTATGGCCTTCCTGTAACAACGGGTGGTGTAGGTGTCCTGGAGGGCAGGTAGTTTGCCCCCGGTGATGCGTTGTGCAGTCCTCACTACCCTCTGGAGAGCCTTACGGTTGAGGCGGAGCAGTTGCCGTACCAGGCGGTGATACAGCCCGCCAGGATGCTCTCGATTGTGCATCTGTAGAAGTTTGTGAGTGCTTTTGGTGACAAGCCGAATTTCTTCAGCCTCCTGAGGTTGAATAGGCGCTGCTGCGCCTTCTTCACGACGCTGTCAGTGTGAGTGGACCAATTCAGTTTGTCTGTGATGTGTATGCCGAGGAACTTAAAACTAGCTACCCTCTCCACTACTGTTCCATCGATGTGGATAGGGGTGTTCCCTCTGCTGTTTCCTGAAGTCCACAATCATCTCCTTAGTTTTGTTGACGTTGAGTGTGAGGTTATTTTCCTGACACCACACTCCGAGGGCCCTCACCTCCTCCCTGTAGGCCGTCTCGTCGTTGTTGGTAATCAAGCCTACCACTGTTGTGTCGTCCGCAAACTTGATGATTGAGTTGGAGCGTGCGTGGCCACGCAGTCGTGGGTGAACAGGGAGTACAGGAGAGGGCTCAGAACGCACCCTTGTGGGGCCCCGTGTTGAGGATCAGCGGGGAGGAGATGTTGTTGCCTACCCTCACCACCTGGGGGCGGCCCGTCAGGAAGTCCAGTACCCAGTTGCACAGGGCGGGGTCGAGACCCAGGGTCTCGAGCTTGATGGCGAGCTTGGAGGTACTATGGTGTTGAATGCCGAGCTGTAGTCGATGAACAGCATTCTCACATAGGTATTCCTCTTGTCCAGGTGGGTTAGGGCAGTGTGCAGTGTGGTTGAGATTGCATCGTCTGTGGACCTATTTGGGCGGTAAGCAAATTGGAGTGGGTCTAGGGTGTCAGGTAGGGTGGAGGTGATATGGTCCTTGACTAGTCTCTCAAAGCACTTCATGATGACGGAAGTGAGTGCTACGGGCGGTAGTCGTTTAGCTCAGTTACCTTAGCTTTCTTGGGAACAGGAACAATGGTGGCCCTCTTGAAGCATGTGGGAACAGCAGACTGGTATAGGGATTGATTGAATATGTCCGTAAACACACCGGCCAGCTGGTCTGCGCATGCTCTGAGGGCGCGGCTGGGGATGCCGTCTGGGCCTGCAGCCTTGCGAGGTTAACACGTTTAAATGTCTTACTCACCTCGGCTGCAGTGAAGGAGAGACCGCATGTTTCCGTTGCAGGCCGTGTCAGTGGCACTGTATTGTCCTCAAAGCGGGCAAAAAAGTTATTTAGTCTGCCTGGGAGCAAGACATCCTGGTCCGTGACTGGGCTGGATTTCATCTTGTAGTCCGTGATTGACTGTAGACCCTGCCACATGCCTCTTGTGTCTGAGCCGTTGAATTGAGATTCCACTTTGTCTCTGTACTGACGCTTAGCTTGTTTAATAGCCTTGCGGAGGAATAGCTGCACTGTTTGTATTCAGTCATGTTGCCAGACACCTTGCCCTGATTAAAAGCAGTGGTTCGCGCTTTCAGTTTCACGCGAATGCTGCCATCAATCCACGGTTTCTGGTTAGGGAATGTTTTTATCGTTGCTATGGGAGCGACATCTTCGGCGCACGTTCTAATGAACTCGCACACCGAATCAGCGTATTCGTCAATATTCCCATCTGGCGCAATACGAAACATGTCCCAGTCCACGTGATGGAAGCAGTCTTGGAGTGTAGAGTCAGCTTGGTCTGACCAGCGTTGGACAGACCTCAGCGTGGGAGCCTCTTGTTTTAATTTCTGCCTGTAGGCAGGGATCAGCAAAATGGAGTCGTGGTCAGCTTTTCCGAAAGGGGCGGGGCAGGGCCTTATATGCGTCGCGGAAGTTAGAGTAACAATGATCCAAGGTTTTACCACCCCTGGTTGCGCAATCGATATGCTGATAAAATTTAGGGAGTCTTGTTTTCAGATTGGCTTTGTTAAAATCCCCAGCTACAATGAATGCAGCCTCCGGATAAATGTTTTCCAGTTTGCAAAGAGTTAAATAAAGTTCGTTCAGAGCCATCGATGTGTCTGCTTGGGGGGATATATACGGCTGTGATTATAATCGAAGAGAATTCTCTTGGAAGATAATGCGGTCTACATTTGATTGTGAGGAATTCTAAATCAGGTGAACAGAAGGATTTGAGTTCCTGTATGTTTCCTTCATCACACCATGTCCCGTTAGTCATGAGGCATACGCCCCCGCCACTCTTCTTACCAGAGAGATGTTTGTTTCTGTCCGCGCGATGCGTGGAGAAACCCGTTGGCTGCACCGCCCTGGATAGCGTCTTCCCAGTAAGCCATGTTTCCGTAAAGCAAAGAACGTTACAGTCTCTGATGTCCCTCTGGAATGCCACCCTTGCTCGGATTTCATCAACCTTGTTGTCGAGAGACTGGACATTGGCAAGAAGAATACTGGGAAGTGGTGCGCGATGTGCCCTTTTTCGGAGTCTGACCAGAACACCGCCGCGTTTCCCTCTTTTTCGTAGTCGTTTCCTTGGGTCGCTGCAAGCGATCCATTCCGTTGTCCTGTTTGTAAGGCAGAACACAGGATCCGCGTCGCGGAAAACATATTCTTGGTCGTACTGATGGTGAGTTGACGCTGATCTTATATTCAGTAGTTCTTCTCGACTGTATGTAATGAAACCTAAGATGACCTGTGGTACTAATGTAAGAAATAACACGTAAAAAAACAAAAAACTGCATAGTTTCCTAGGAACGCGAAGCGAGGCGGCCATCTCAGTCGGCACCTTAGTGCTACCCTCAGCATTCTCCCCATCTTTAAAACTCCTCTTCCCCCTGACAATGTAGAATAGGCCCTTATTTGCTGAGCTCAGGTTTGAAAATAAATCAAATCAGGTTTGAAGCTATTTCCTGTTGTCAGGAGGATTCCAGTATATTACAAAATGGATTATAGTTCTATGATATTGGCCAATATATTCTAGTTCTCTGATATTAATCAATAGATTTTATTTCTATGGTATTACACTATGGCATTACCCTTACCTCGCTCAACATGGGGGTTGGAGGATGCAGACACACGGAAAGAGATCAAATCTGTGTCAGCGTAGTAGCACCTGGCTAGCAGTCTGGTCAGACCTCAGGGCTTATGTAGGTCTGGCATGCAAACAAACCAATCATCTGTGAATTTCTCAAAGTGGTAAAACAACATGGAGAGAGAGAGAGAGAGGGAGAGAGAGAGAGGGAGAGAGAGAGAGAGAGAGAGAGAGAGAGAGAGAGAGAGAGAGAGAGAGAGAGAGAGAGAGAGAGAGAGAGAGAGAGGGAGAGAGAGAGATTGTAAATACAACCCATATTTATGCTTATTTATTTTATCTTGTGTCCCATAACTATTTGTACATTGTATATATATATATATATATATATATAATATGACATTTGTAATGTCTTTACTGTTTTGAAACTTCTGTATGGGTTTACTGTTCAGTTGTTTTTCACCTTATATATTCACTTTGTATGTTGTCTAGCTTTGGCAATGTTAACACATGTTTCCCATGAATAAAGCCCTTGAGAGAGAGAGAATTGGAATTGTGAGAGAGGGAGAGAGAGGAGAGAGATAGAGAGAGAGAGGGGAGAGAGAGAGAGAGGAGAGAGAAAGAGGGAGGAGAGAGAGAGAGAGAGAGAGGGAGAGAGAGAGAGGAGAGAGAGAGAGAGAGAGAGAGAGAGAGGGAGGGAGAGAGAGAGAGAGAGAGAGAGAGAGAGAGAGAGAGAGAGAGAGAGAGAGAGAGAGAGAGAGAGAGAGAGAGAGGAGGAGAGAGAGAGAGAGGAGAGAGAGAGAGAGGGAGAGAGAGAGGAGAGAGGGAGAGAGAGAGAGAGGAGAGAGAGGAGAGAGAGAGAGAGAGAGAGAGAGAGGAGAGAGAGGAGGGAGAGAGAGAGAGAGAGAGAGAGAGGAGAGAGAGAGAGAGGAGAGAGAGAGAGAGAGAGAGAGAGAGAGGGAGAGAGAGAGAGAGAGAGAGAGAGAGAGAGAGAGAGAGAGAGATCCTGGTTTTGTCATGTCAACATGGTTGGATCAGGTATTACGTTCTCTTAAGAGTCTATTCACTGTCCAATGGTCATAAACTGGCTGAATCAACGTTGTTTCCATGTCATTTCAACAAAAGCATTGAACGTGATGATGTTGAATCAACCTGTAAACTGATTGGATCAGCAAAACGTCATCAACGTAAGGGAATTTCAGATCTTTTTAACCTAATTCCAATGACATGGTCACACATTTTGTTTATCTCACGTTTATTCACAGTCGACAACTCAATCAAATGTAAATCAAAACTAGACGTTGAAATGACGTCTGTGCCCAGTGGGTGGTGTTGTAACACATAGCTTCATCTTCTTCCTGTCACAATCTCCTGTTCTGACGAGAAGGGAGGCTGAGGGCTTTATGCTCTTGAAATCAGTATCAACCCCCACTACCTCCAACCTCTGTCAGTCCTCTCTGACCTCAAACAACTCTCTTCCTCTGGGGAACAGAACTTTACAAATGTAAAGTGACACTTATAGTGCAGCCACTGTCGCAAGAGTAGACCTTCAACTAGTGCAATGCCCCAACAAATCATCAACTCAAATAAATAATAATATTGCAATGCCTCCTAGCGTGACTGTCTGAGCACGATGTACACCCCAGTGATCACTTATTGGTTTCATAACTTGTGAATGCTCTCTCTCTCTCTCCCCTTTCAATATCTCCACTCACTTACTCTCTCATACAGTAACAGCTTTGCATTCTTAGAACTGTACATTACCTATTGTCTCTTCATCTATCTGTCTATCTGACATTTATTTTATTTCCCTTTCTCTAATGCCTCTCTCTCTCTCTCTCTCTCTCTCTGAACATTCCCTCTCCTTCTCTCTCCCTCTTCTCCTTCCTTCTCTCTCCTCTCTCCCTCTTCTCCCTCCTCTCTCTCTCCTCGTCTCCCTCCTTCTCTCTCTCGTCTCCTTCCTTCTCCCTCCTTCTCTCTCCTCTTCTCCCTCCTTCTCTCTCCCTCTTCTCCCTCCTCTCTCCTTCTCTCTCCTTCTCTCTCTCTCTCCACTTCTCCCTCCTTCTCTCTCTCCCTCGTCTCCTCCTTCTCTCTCCTCTTCTCCCTCCTCTCTCCTTCTCTCTCCTCTTCTCCCTTCTTCTCTCTCTCCTCGTCTCCCTCCTTCTCTCTCCTCGTCTCCCTCCTTCTCTCTCCTCGTCTCCTTCCTTCTACCTCCTTCTCTCTCCTCTTCTCCCTCCTTCTCTCTCCTCTTCTCCCCCCTCTCTCCTTCTCTCTCCTTCTCTCTCCTCTTCTCCCTTCTCTATTCTCTTCTCCCTCCTTCTCTAAGCCGTGATCCTCTCAGTAAATAAGGGACCTGGCACAGCTATCACCTCATGTGAACCCTCTCCCTTGCTGTACCCGGGGCCAAGAAGCACTGGGCTGGAATGTGAGCCCCAGCTGCCTCTCAGCTGGCTCATCCATGGTTTCCTCGGCACTGATGTTGTCTCTATTTCGCTTCGGATAAACAATAACACGGAGGGAAACCGCTCAGGTCCTTTTGCAACCGAGGGGTGTCCGAAGTGTTTGCCCGAGCAGCAGGGATTGTTTTTCCCCATGTGAAGTGTCTGAGTCTACATATCAAACTGTTGGTGGGATTAGAAGAGGGCCAGAGTTGTTTTCCACACTTTGAATCCTTTCGCGAATAAGAAAAGGGTCAGAAATGTGTTTCTAGTAAAAGTCCAGGAAGGAATGTGTCAGTTACTACACAAACTGGCCCTGGTCACATGGAAAAGAGGACAAAACAGGGCTCTCTTTTCAGTTAAGAAATTCTATGAATGTGTGGATGGGGCGTTGTTTCCTAGTAACGCTTCAGTCGGAGGGAAGAAGTAGAAAAACTCAAAACATTCAATAAAAATAATGTTCAATAGCGTCAGTCTCAGCAATATTAGTGGACGTATTTATGCTGTTGAAAACTGTAGTGGCATGCATTTTAATGTCCAATAATCTCAAAATATATTTTGCAGGATTCTAATGTCTCTGTGCTGTTGGCTTTGTGACAGTCGGACATCCCTTCTGTGACATCATAGGGACGTTGATTGGAATCCAGATTACTGCAATCAGAGGCAGGTACTCAGCTCCCATTTGAACAGTCACTGCAAGGGAAGTTGTCTCAACCATGTCTGCAGGTCTCAGACAATCCTGTCCAATAAAAAGTCTCTCCAGCGTGTTGACACACGGTAATCATTCCCTAATAATACAACCTGCTGCTGTGTCGTCTATCAACATGAAGTATCCTGAGACTGGACCATTCTGAGTTGATCTGAGAGAGGTGTCAAAGGGGACACATGGCTTGAATATCTAACTTGTTGTTGACAGTGTATTGTTTTGCTGGCCTTGCAAGTCGACAGCCCAAGAATGAGTCACAAGTCTTGATGGCTATTTATATAAATCAGTCTATTATGAGGCTTACTGACGATGTAGAAAACAAGTCACTGTTGTTCTTCCTGTGCTGTATGTTGGCTGCTGTTCACTGCCAGTGTTTAACTGCTCCCACTTTTACAGTCTGATGAAAACCAGTGGGCTGTTTGGCCTCCTATCACTGTCCCACACCCAGTGAAAAATCTTTCTTGGGAATTACAATTCTCTAGAGCTGGCACTTTCACAATGTATGATTTACTATAAGAAGCTTATGTGTTTATGTCCAACAGAGTAGGCTATGACCCTGACTCTCAGGCAATGTCCCTGGCTGTTACCCTGACTGACTCTCCCTGACTGACTCTCCCTGACTCACTCTCCCTGGCTGACTCTCCCTGGCTGACTCTCCCTGGCTGACTCTCCCTGACTCTCCCTGACTGACTCTCCCTGACTCTCCCCTGGCTGACTCTCCCTGACTCTCCCTGGCTGACTCTCCCTGGCTGACTGACTGACTCTCCCTGACTGACTCTCCCTGGCTGACTCTCCCTGACTGACTCTCCCTGGCTGACTCTCCCTGACTGACTCTCCCTGACTGACTCTCCCTGGCTGACTCTCCCTGACTGACTCTCCTGACTGACTCTCCCTGACTGACTCTCCCTGGCTGACTCTCCCTGACTGACTCTCCCTGACTGACTCTCCCTGACTCTCCCTGGCTGACTCTCCCTGGCTGACTCTCCCTGACTGACTCTCCCTGACTGACTCTCCCTGGCTGACTCTCCCTGACTGACTCTCCCTGGCTGACTCTCCCTGACTGACTCTCCCTGGCTGACTCTCCCTGACTGACTCTCCCTGGCTGACTCTCCCTGGCTGACTCTCCCTGGCTGACTCTCCCTGACTGACTCTCCCTGACTGACTCTCCCTGACTGACTCTCCCTGGCTGACTCTCCCTGGCTGACTCTCCCTGACTGACTCTCCCTGACTGACTCTCCCTGGCTGACTCTCCCTGGCTGACTCTCCCTGACTCTCCCTGGCTGACTCTCCCCTGACTCCCTGGCTGACTCTCCTCCTGGCTGACTCTCCCTGACTGACTCTCCCCCTCCCTGGCTGACTCTCCCTGACTGACTCTCCCTGACTGACTCTCCCTGACTGACTCTCCCTGACTGACTCCTGACTGACTCTCCCTGACTGACTCTCCTGGCTGACTCTCCCTGACTGACTCTCCCTGACTGACTCTCCCCGACTCTCCCTGACTGACTCTCCCTGACTGACTCTCCCTGACTGACTCTCCCTGGCTGACTCTCCCTGACTGACTCTCCCTGGCTGACTCTCCCTGACTCTCCCTGGCTGACTCTCCCTGACTGACTCTCCCTGACTGACTCTCCCTGGCTGACTCTCCCTGACTGACTCTCCCTGGCTGACTCTCCCTGACTGACTCTCCCTGACTCTCCCTGGCTGACTCTCCCTGACTGACTCTCCCTGACTCTCCCTGGCTGACTCTCCCTGACTGACTCTCCCGACTCTCCCTGGCTGACTCTCCCTGGCTGACTCTCCCTGACTCTCCTGGCTGACTCTCCCTGACTGACTCTCCCCCTGACTCTCCCTGGCTGACTCTCCCTGACTCTCCCTGGCTGACTCTCCCTGGCTGACTCTCCCTGACTGACTCTCCCTGCCTGGCTGACTCTCCCTGGCTGACTCTCCCTGGCTGACTCTCCCTGACTGACTATGTTGTGGACACACTGAGATCACTGTTTCATACAGACAGCAGACCAAGACAACCTCTATGTTGTGGACACACTGAGATCACTGTTTCATACAGACAGCAGACCAAGACAACCTCTATGTTGAGGACACACTGAGATCACTGTTTCATACAGACAGCAGACCAAGACAACCTCTATGTTGAGGACACACTGAGATCACTGTTTCATACAGACAGCAGACCAAGACAACCTCTATGTTGTGGACACACTGAGATCACTGTTTCATACAGACAGCAGACCAAGACAACCTCTATGTTGAGGACACACTGAGATCACTGTTTCATACAGACAGCAGACCAAGACAACCTCTATGTTGTAGACACACTGAGATCACTGTTTCATACAGACAGCAGACCAAGACAACCTCTATGTTGTGGACACACTGAGATCACTGTTTCATACAGACAGCAGACCAAGACAACCTCTATGTTGTGGACACACTGAGATCACTGTTTCATACAGACAGCAGACCAAGGCAACCTCTATGTTGTGGACACACTGAGATCACTGTTTCATACAGACAGCAGACCAAGACAACCTCTATGTTGTGGACACACTGAGATCACTGTTTCATACAGACAGCAGACCAAGACAACCTCTATGTTGTGGACACACTGAGATCACTGTTTCATACAGACAGCAGACCAAGACAACCTCTATGTTGTGGACACACTGAGATCACTGTTTCATACAGACAGCAGACCAAGACAACCTCTATGTTGTAGACACACTGAGATCACTGTTTCATACAGACAGCAGACCAAGACAACCTCTATGTTGTGGACACACTGAGATCACTGTTTCATACAGACAGCAGACCAAGACAACCTCTATGTTGTGGACACACTGAGATCACTGTTTCATACAGACAGCAGACCAAGACAACCTCTATGTTGTGGACACACTGAGATCACTGTTTCATACAGACAGCAGACCAAGACAACCTCTATGTTGTAGACACACTGAGATCACTGTTTCATACAGACAGCAGACCAAGACAACCTCTATGTTGTGGACACACTGAGATCACTGTTTCATACAGACAGCAGACCAAGACAACCTCTATGTTGTGGACACACTGAGATCACTGTTTCATACAGACAGCAGACCAAGACAACCTCTATGTTGTGGACACACTGAGATCACTGTTTCATACAGACAGCAGACCAAGACAACCTCTATGTTGTGGACACACTGAGATCACTGTTTCATACAGACAGCAGACCAAGACAACCTCTATGTTGTGGACACACTGAGATCACTGTTTCATACAGACAGCAGACCAAGACAACCTCTATGTTGTAGACACACTGAGATCACTGTTTCATACAGACAGCAGACCAAGACAACCTCTATGTTGTGGACACACTGAGATCACTGTTTCATACAGACAGCAGACCAAGACAACCTCTATGTTGTGGACACACTGAGATCACTGTTTCATACAGACAGCAGACCAAGACAACCTCTATGTTGTGGACACACTGAGATCACTGTTTCATACAGACAGCAGACCAAGACAACCTCTATGTTGTGGACACACTGAGATCACTGTTTCATACAGACAGCAGACCAAGACAACCTCTATGTTGTGGACACACTGAGATCACTGTTTCATACAGACAGCAGACCAAGACAACCTCTATGTTGTGGACACACTGAGATCACTGTTTCATACAGACAGCAGACCAAGACAACCTCTATGTTGTGGACACACTGAGATCACTGTTTCATACAGACAGCAGACCAAGACAACCTCTATGTTGTGGACACACTGAGATCACTGTTTCATACAGACAGCAGACCAAGACAACCTCTATGTTGTAGACACACTGAGATCACTGTTTCATACAGACAGCAGACCAAGACA
Source organism: Oncorhynchus keta (assembly GCF_023373465.1). Lineage (NCBI taxonomy): Eukaryota > Metazoa > Chordata > Actinopteri > Salmoniformes > Salmonidae > Oncorhynchus > Oncorhynchus keta. The sequence continues at coordinate 15,589 of NW_026289681.1, read as the reverse complement.
ACCTCTATGTTGTGGACACACTGAGATCACTGTTTCATACAGACAGCAGACCAAGACAACCTCTATGTTGTAGACACACTGAGATCACTGTTTCATACAGACAGCAGACCAAGACAGAGATGTTCATAGATGCAACATGATAGAATAGACCAGACAAAGTGAAAGAAAGTTTAAATCAAATAAATAAAGATGTAATGTCTGGAAACAAAAAGTCTACAAAGCAAAAATTTTCCTATTGAGGTTTTCTATTAAGTTTCATCTCAAGTGAATCTACAATATGTACGTACCTACATTGGTTTTAAAACCCCAGTATGTTCACTGACAGCAGACCAAGACAACCTACCACAGAACATAGCAAACAGACTGTTGAATAAAGTGCTATTGATATTGTGTAGCAGCAGAGACAGTCTACTGCTATATTTCCCCTGTAGTGAAGAAGAATCCCGAGCTGAGGTAGACCCCTAGTGCTCCTCTGGATGGGAGGTGTGGGCGGCAGCATTGCCCTCCCTGGCTGTGCTCAGTGCAGTCCACCCACTCCCTACACAGGGATCTGAAGCACACACTCATCTCCATCCCATTCACTGAGGACTCTCTTTTCTGTAGAAGCCCTCCAGTTACACAATGCAGCGTGATACTGCACAACACTACTTTACACACAGCCAGACATCTTATAGGCTATATCTTCAAAACTGTAAATACTATGTAACACAATCTAAAACCAGCAAACCTCAGAGTAGTACAACACAACACAACCCTACAGTTAACCCATCAACCTGGCATAACACTATTCACTTCACAGCTCCACCCAACACAACCCTACAGTTAACCCATCAACCTGGCATAACACTATTCACTTCACAGCTCCACCCAACACAACCCTACAGTTAACCCATCAACCTGGCACAACACTATTCACTTCACAGCTCCACCCAACACAACCCTACAGTTAACCCATCAACCTGGCACAACACTATTCACTTCACAGCTCCACCCAACACAACCCTACAGTTAACCCATCAACCTGGCATAACACTATTCACTTCACAGCTCCACCCAACACAACCCTACAGTTAACCCATCAACCTGGCACAACACTATTCACTTCACAGCTCCACCCAACACAACCCTACAGTTAACCCATCAACCTGGCATAACACTATTCACTTCACAGCTCCACCCAACACAACCCTACAGTTAACCCATCAACCTGGCATAACACTATTCACTTCACAGCTCCACCCAACACAACCCTACAGTTAACCCATCAACCTGGCACAACACTATTCACTTCACAGCTCCACCCAACACAACCCTACAGTTAACCCATCAACCTGGCACAACACTATTCACTTCACAGCTCCACCCAACACAACCCTACAGTTAACCCATCAACCTGGCACAACACTATTCACTTCACAGCTCCACCCAACACAACCCTACAGTTAACCCATCAACCTGGCACAACACTATTCACTTCACAGCTCCACCCAACACAACCCTAGCAGTTAACCCATCAACCTGGCACAACACTATTCACTTCACAGCTCCACCCAACACAACCCTACAGTTAACCCATCAACCTGGCACAACACTATTCACTTCACAGCTCCACCCAACACAACCCTACAGTTAACCCATCAACCTGGCACAACACTATTCACTTCACAGCTCCACCCAACACAACCCTACAGTTAACCCATCAACCTGGCATAACACTATTCACTTCACAGCTCCACCCAACACAACCCTACAGTTAACCCATCAACCTGGCATAACACTATTCACTTCACAGCTCCACCCAACACAACCCTACAGTTAACCCATCAACCTGGCATAACACTATTCACTTCACAGCTCCACCCAACACAACCCTACAGTTAACCCATCAACCTGGCACAACACTATTCACTTCACAGCTCCACCCAACACAACCCTACAGTTAACCCATCAACCTGGCATAACACTATTCACTTCACAGCTCCACCCAACACAACCCTACAGTTAACCCATCAACCTGGCATAACACTATTCACTTCACAGCTCCACCCAACACAACCCTACAGTTAACCCATCAACCTGGCATAACACTATTCACTTCACAGCTCCACCCAACACAACCCTACAGTTAACCCATCAACCTGGCATAACACTATTCACTTCACAGCTCCACCCAACACAACCCTACAGTTAACCCATCAACCTGGCATAACACTATTCACTTCACAGCTCCACCCAACACAACCCTACAGTTAACCCATCAACCTGGCATAACACTATTCACTTCACAGCTCCACCCAACACAACCCTTAACATCAACCTGGCATAACCCATCACCCAACCTGGTTAACCCAACACCTGGCATTCACTTCACAGCTCCACCCAACACAACCCTACAGTTAACCCATCAACCTGGCATAACACTATTCACTTCACAGCTCCACCCAACACAACCCTACAGTTAACCCATCAACCTGGCATAACACTATTCACTTCACAGCTCCACCCAACACAACCCTACAGTTAACCCATCAACCTGGCATAACACTATTCACTTCACAGCTCCACCCAACACAACCCTACAGTTAACCACATCAACCTGGCATAACACTATTCACTTCACAGCTCCACCCAACACAACCCTACAGTTAACCCATCAACCTGGCATAACACTATTCACTTCACAGCTCCACCCAACACAACCCTACAGTTAACCCATCAACCTGGCACAACACTATTCACTTCACAGCTCCACCCAACACAACCCTACAGTTAACCCATCAACCTGGCATAACACTATTCACTTCACAGCTCCACCCAACACAACCCTACAGTTAACCCATCAACCTGGCATAACACTATTCACTTCACAGCTCCACCCAACACAACCCTACAGTTAACCCATCAACCTGGCATAACACTATTCACTTCACAGCTCCACCCAACACAACCCTACAGTTAACCCATCAACCTGGCACAACACTATTCACTTCACAGCTCCACCCAACACAACCCTACAGTTAACCCATCAACCTGGCATAACACTATTCACTTCACAGCTCCACCCAACACAACCCTACAGTTAACCCATCAACCTGGCATAACACTATTCACTTCACAGCTCCACCCAACACAACCCTACAGTTAACCCACTTCACAGCTCAACCTGGCAACCCATCAACACTATTCACTTCACAGCTCCACCCAACACAACCCTACAGTTAACCCATCAACCTGGCATAACACTATTCACTTCACAGCTCCACCCAACACAACCCTACAGTTAACCCATCAACCTGGCATAACACTATTCACTTCACAGCTCCACCCAACACAACCCTACAGTTAACCCATCAACCTGGCATAACACTATTCACTTCACAGCTCCACCCAACACAACCCTACAGTTAACCCATCAACCTGGCACAACACTATTCACTTCACAGCTCCACCCAACACAACCCTACAGTTAACCCATCAACCTGGCATAACACTATTCACTTCACAGCTCCACCCAACACAACCCTACAGTTAACCCATCAACCTGGCACAACACTATTCACTTCACAGCTCCACCCAACACAACCCTACAGTTAACCCATCAACCTGGCATAACACTATTCACTTCACAGCTCCACCCAACACAACCCTACAGTTAACCCATCAACCTGGCACAACACTATTCACTTCACAGCTCCACCCAACACAACCCTACAGTTAACCCATCAACCTGGCACAACACTATTCACTTCACAGCTCCACCCAACACAACCCTACAGTTAACCCATCAACCTGGCATAACACTATTCACTTCACAGCTCCACCCAACACAACCCTACAGTTAACCCATCAACCTGGCACAACACTATTCACTTCACAGCTCCACCCAACACAACCCTACAGTTAACCCATCAACCTGGCACAACACTATTCACTTCACAGCTCCACCCAACACAACCCTACAGTTAACCCATCAACCTGGCACAACACTATTCACTTCACAGCTCCACCCAACACAACCCTACAGTTAACCCATCAACCTGGCATAACACTATTCACTTCACAGCTCCACCCAACACAACCCTACAGTTAACCCATCAACCTGGCACAACACTATTCACTTCACAGCTCCACCCAACACAACCCTACAGTTAACCCATCAACCTGGCATAACACTATTCACTTCACAGCTCCACCCAACACAACCCTACAGTTAACCCATCAACCTGGCATAACACTATTCACTTCACAGCTCCACCCAACACAACCCTACAGTTAACCCATCAACCTGGCACAACACTATTCACTTCACAGCTGTCAGCCTCCACAAACACAACCCCGGGACATCACAGTGCTGTCAGCCTGCTGCATCACAACACAACCCCGGGACAGCACAGTGCTGTCAGCCTGCTGCATCACAACACAACCCCGGGACATCACAGTGCTGTCAGCCTGCTGCATCACAACACAACCCCGGGACATCACAGTGCTGTCAGCCTGCTGCATCACAACACAACCCCAGTTAACCCATCAACCTGGCACATCACAGTGCTGTCAGCCTGCTGCATCACAACACAACCCCGGGACATCACAGTGCTGTCAGCCTGCTGCATCACAACACAACCCCGGGACATCACAGTGCTGTCAGCCTGCTGCATCACAACACAACCCCGGGACATCACAGTGCTGTCAGCCTGCTGCATCACAACACACAACCCCGGGACATCACAGTGCTGTCAGCCTGCTGCATCACAACACAACCCCCGGGACATCACAGTGCTGTCAGCCTGCTGCATCACAACACAACCCTGCACAGCTCCACCCAACACAACCCTACAGGACATCACAGTGCTGTCAGCCTGCTGCATCACAACACAACCCCGGGACAGCACAGTGCTGTCAGCCTGCTGCATCACAACACAACCCCGGGACATCATCACAGTAACACTATTCACTTCACAGCTGTCAGCCTGCTGCATCCCAACACAACCCCGGGACATCACAGTGCTGTCAGCCTGCTGCATCACAACACAACCCCGGGACAGCACAGTGCTGTCAGCCTGCTGCATCACAACACAACCCCCGGGACATCACAGTGCTGTCAGCCTGCTGCATCACAACACAACCCCGGGACAGCACAGTGCTGTCAGCCTGCTGCATCACAACACAACCCCGGGACAGCACAGTGCTGTCAGCCTGCTGCATCACAACACAACCCCGGGACATCACAGTGCTGTCAGCCTGCTGCATCACAACACAACCCCAGGACAGCACAGTGCTGTCAGCCTGCTGCATCACAACACAACCCCGGGACAGCACAGTGCTGTCAGCCTGCTGCATCACAACACAACCCCGGGACAGCACAGTGCTGTCAGCCTGCTGCATCACAACACAACCCCGGGACATCACAGTGCTGTCAGCCTGCTGCATCACAACACAACCCCAGCACAGGGACATCACAGTGCTGTCAGCCTGCTGCATCACAACACAACCCCGGGACAGCACAGTGCTGTCAGCCTGCTGCATCACAACACAACCCCGGGACAGCACAGTGCTGTCAGCCTGCTGCATCACAACACAACCCCGGGACATCACAGTGCTGTCAGCCTGCTGCATCACAACACAACCCCGGGACATCACAGTGCTGTCAGCCTGCTGCATCACAACACAACCCCGGGACATCACAGTGCTGTCAGCCTGCTGCATCACAACACAACCCCGGGACAGCACAGTGCTGTCAGCCTGCTGCATCACAACACAACCCCGGGACATCACAGTGCTGTCAGCCTGCTGCATCACAACACAACCCCGGGACATCACAGTGCTGTCAGCCTGCTGCATCACAACACAACCCCGGGACATCACAGTGCTGTCAGCCTGCTGCATCACAACACAACCCCGGGACATCACAGTGCTGTCAGCCTGCTGCATCACAACACAACCCCGGGACATCACAGTGCTGTCAGCCTGCTGCATCACAACACAACCCCGGGACATCACAGTGCTGTCAGCCTGCTGCATCACAACACAACCCCGGGACATCACAGTGCTGTCAGCCTGCTGCATCACAACACAACCCCGGGACATCACAGTGCTGTCAGCCTGCTGCATCACAACACAACCCCGGGACATCACAGTGCTGTCAGCCTGCTGCATCACAACACAACCCCGGGACATCACAGTGCTGTCAGCCTGCTGCATCACAACACAACCCCGGGACATCACAGTGCTGTCAGCCTGCTGCATCACAACACAACCCCGGGACATCACAGTGCTGTCAGCCTGCTGCATCACAACACAACCCCGGGACAGCACAGTGCTGTCAGCCTGCTGCATCACAACACAACCCCGGGACATCACAGTGCTGTCAGCCTGCTGCATCACAACACAACCCCGGGACAGCACAGTGCTGTCAGCCTGCTGCATCACAACACAACCCCGGGACAGCACAGTGCTGTCAGCCTGCTGCTGCATCACAACACAACCCCGGGACATCACAGCGCTGTCAGCCTGCTGCATCACAACACAACCCCGGGACATCACAGTGCTGTCAGCCTGCTGCATCACAACACAACCCCGGGACATCACAGTGCTGTCAGCCTGCTGCATCACAACACAACCCCGGGACATCACAGTGCTGTCAGCCTGCTGCATCACAACACAACCCTGTGACAACACAATCCCAACCCGGGACAGCACAGTGCTGTCAGCCTGCTGCATCACAACACAACCCCGGGACAGCACAGTGCTGTCAGCCTGCTGCATCACAACACAACCCCGGGACATCACAGTGCTGTCAGCCTGCTGCATCACAACACAACCCCCGGGACAGCACAGTGCTGTCAGCCTGCTGCATCACAACACAACCCCGGGACAGCACAGTGCTGTCAGCCTGCTGCATCACAACACAACCCCGGGACAGCACAGTGCTGTCAGCCTGCTGCATCACAACATGGTGAGGCATAACACTGCTTAACTAAATTCCATGTTGCTTAGCACCAGCTGCTGTTCCAGTGAGAAACAGGACTAATCCAACGCAATGCTGCCTGACATGGTTCTCACGTAGGACACACGGCTGTATGAGGCAACTATGACTCTGAACTGGCTACAAGGCTACATTATGACTTACAAACAGATTACAAACAGTTAACTAATTATTCAATGAGGGGTTTGAGTATTTTATTAGCTGTCATTGAAATGAGGTGTTATTAAATCCATGCCACTAAATGTGGCACTTACTCAACCCTAAACCCCTCCCACCTCACACACACACACACACACACACACACACACACACACACACACACACACACACACACACACACACACACACACACACACACACACACACACACACACACACACACACACACACACACACACACACACACACACACACACACACACACACACACCTGCACACACACACACACACACACACACACACACACACCACACACACACACATCACACACAGCACAGCACAGCACTGCACACACACACACACACACACACACACACACACACACACACACACACACACACACACACACACACACACACACACACACACACACACACACACTCACAAACAGACACACACACACACACATACACGCTACATGAGACACCAGTGATTTCAACAGATCAGGATAATGTAAGGCCCACATCCATCTTCCTCCATCATCTCTCTGTGTTTCTTTCTCAACAACTGTTTCTAATGACATGGTGTATGAAGCCCCCCGGGTGACTAAGCCTTGCTACCTCTCTCTCATAGGACCACGGGTCTGTCTTCCTGCTCTGTCAGTAATACATAACTGTCTTCCTACTCTATCAGTAATACATAACTGTCTATATACTCTGTCAGAAATACATTACTGTCTATATACTCTATCAGTAATACATAACTGTCTATATACTCTGTCAGTAATACATGACTGTCTATATACTCTGTCATTAATACATGACTGTCTATATACTCTGTCAGTAATACATGACTGTCTATATACTCTGTCAGTAATACATGACTGTCTATATACTCTGTCAGTAATACATGACTGTCTATATACTCTGTCAGTAATACATGACTGTCTATATACTCTGTCAGTAATACATGACTGTCTATATACTCTGTCAGTAATACATAACTGTCTTCCTACTCTGTCAGTAATACATAACTGTCTTCCCACTCTGTCAGTAATACATAACTGTCTTCCCACTCTGTCAGTAATACATGACTGTCTTCCTACTCTGTCAGTAATACATAACTGTCTTCCCACTCTGTCAGTAATACATAACTGTCTTCCCACTCTGTCAGTAATACATAACTGTCTTCCCACTCTGTCAGTAATACATAACTGTCTTCCCACTCTGTCAGTAATACATAACTGTCTTCCCACTCTGTCAGTAATACATAACTGTCTTCCCACTCTGTCAGTAATACATAACTGTCTTCCCACTCTGTCAGTAATAATACTTCCCATCTGTCAGTAACTGTCTTCCCACTCTGTCAGTAATACATAACTGTCTTCCTACTCTGTCAGTAATACATAACTGTCTTCCTACTCTGTCAGTAATACATAACTGTCTTCCCACTCTGTCAGTAATACATAACTGTCTTCCTACTCTGTCAGTAATACATAACTGTCTTCCTACTCTGTCAGTAATACATAACTGTCTTCCTACTCTGTCAGTAATACATAACTGTCTTCCTACTCTGTCAGTAATACATAACTGTCTTCCTACTCTGTCAGTAATACATAACTGTCTTCCCACTCTGTCAGTAATACATAACATGGACAGACCGACACATGCACACATGGACAGACCGACACATGCACACATGGACAGACCGACACATGCACACATGGACAGACCGACACATGCACACATGGACAGACCGACACACGCACACATGGACAGACCGACACATGCACACATGGACAGACCGACACACGCACACATGGACAGACCGACACGCACACGTGGACAGACTTCCGACACACGCACACGTGGACAGACCGACACACGCACACGTGGACAGACCGACACACGCACACGTGGACAGACCGACACACGCACACATGGACAGACCGACACACGCACACGTGGACAGACCGACCACGCACACGTGGACAGACCGACACTTTTACTGCACACGTGGACATGACCGACACACGCACACGTGGACAGACCGACTTCACGCACACATGGACAGACCGACACACGCACACGTGGACAGACCGACACATGCACACATGGACAGACCGACACACGCACACATGGACAGACCGACACATGCACACATGGACAGACCGACACACGCACACATGGACAGACCGACACACGCACACGTGGACAGACCGACACATGCACACATGGACAGACCGACACATGCACACATGGACAGACCGACACATGCACACATGGACAGACCGACACATGCACACATGGACAGACCGACACACGCACACATGGACAGACCGACACACGCACACGTGGACAGATGGACACACGATGGACACAGTCTTTTAGAATAGGGAGTGGAATGGTTCCCCTTTCTTCCTGGACAGACATACGGACAGATGGACACACGCACACCCGGACAGACACACGGACAGATGGACACACGCACACCCGGACAGACATACGGACAGACTGACAGACAGACACACCTCACCACAGGAACATGGAGTCTGGAATCTCAGCTGGAGGGGAAATGGCACAATTATAAAACGTCCACTTTCTCCTTCGTCCCTTTTCCACATGAGGGTATCTATAAATGACATGGTCCCCCCTTTCTTCCTGTAGGGTCCCCATGGGCACTCTGAAAAGGACTACAGTCTTTTAGAATAGGGAGTGGAATGGTTCCCCTTTCTTCCTGTAGGGTCCCCATGGGCACTCTGAAAAGGACTACAGTCTTTTAGAATAGGGAGTGGAATGGTTCCCCTTTCTTCCTGTAGGGTCCCCATGGGCACTCTGAAAAGGACTACAGTCTTTTAGAATAGGGAGTGGAATGGTTCCCCTTTCTTCCTGTAGGGTCCCAGGGTGAATTATGGGCACTCTGAAAAGGACTACAGTTTTTAGAATGGGGAGTGGAATGGTTCCCCTTTCTTCCTGTAGGGTCCCCATGGGCACTCCGAAAAGGACTACAGTCTTTTAGAATGGGGAGTGGAATGGTTCCCCTTTCTTCCTGTAGGGTCCCCATGGGCACTCCGAAAAGGACTACAGTCTTTTAGAATGGGGAGTGGAATGGTTCCCCTTTCTTCCTGTAGGGTCCCCATGGGCACTCCGAAAAGGACTACAGTCTTTTAGAATGGGGAGTGGAATGGTTCCCCTTTCTTCCTGTAGGGTCCCCATGGGCACACCGAAAAGGACTACAGTCTTTTAGAATGGGGAGTGGAATGGTTCCCCTTGTGTTACCAGAATGCACTATTGTCAGTCCTTCTGTAGAAGTCATATATTAGGACGATGAATTATATGTAAACAAAGTTCTTAGAGGAATGGAGAATCACACACAGGCACAATACTGTATCTCTGTCTTCCTCTGTGTCACACACATAAACACACACACACTCACACAAACACTTTCCCTGACTGTTCACACAGGCACAATACTGTATATCTGTCTTCCTCTGTCTCACACACATAAACACACACACACTCACGCACATACACACATTCACATACATATACCCACTCACGCACATACAAACAGAGAGTGCTGTGAGGCAACACTCAGACAGGCAATGAGCTCATCTGATCTGAATGTCTTCTCAGAATTAATGCACTTCTCGTGACCTCTCTATTCCTCTCTCACTTTATCCATCCTCCCCCGTCTCTCTCTCTCTCTCTCTCTCTCTTTCTCTCTCACTCTGTCTCTCTATATCTCTATCTCTATATGTATATATATATATATCTCTATCAATTCAATTCAATTGACTTTATTGGCACGGCAAGTTAAATGACTTACATTGTTAAAGTATAAATACTTGGTGGGACCAACAGCAATAATAATAGTAGTAGTGGACATGTGTTTACCATTAACAGCAATAATAATATTAGTAGTGGACATGTGTTTACCATTAACAGCAACTACAACAACAATATTAATGAGAATAATAAGTAGACCAGTCTCAACATGACTGAGAAGACACATGACCTAGTAGTAGACCAGTCTCAACATGACTGAGAAGACACATGACCTGGTAGTAGACCAGTCTCAACATGACTGAGAAGACACATGACCTGGTAGTAGACCAGTGTCAACATGACTGAGAAGACACATGACCTGGTAGTAGACCAGTGTCAACATGACTGAGAAGACACATGACCTAGTAGTAGACCAGTCTCAACATGACTGAGAAGACACATGACCTGGTAGTAGACATGACTGAGAAGACACATGACCTGGTAGTAGACCAGTCTCAACATGACTGAGAAGACACATGACCTGGTAGTAGACCAGTGTCAACATGACTGAGAAGACACATGACCTGGTAGTAGACCAGTCTCATGACATGACTGAGAAGACACATGACCTGGTAGTAGACCAGTGTCAACATGACTGAGAAGACACATGACCTGGTAGTAGACCAGTGTCAACATGACTGAAGACACATGACCTGGTAGTAGACCAGTCTCAACATGACTGAGAAGACACATGACCTGGTAGTAGACCAGTGTCAACATGACTGAGAAGACACATGACCTGGTAGTAGACCAGTGTCAACATGACTGAGACCAGACATGACATGACCTGGTAGTAGACCAGTAGTCAACATGACTGAGAAGACACATGACCTGGTAGTAGACCAGTGTCAACATGACTGAGAAGACACATGACCTGGTAGTAGACCAGTCTCAACATGACTGAGAAGACACATGACCTAGTAGTAGACCAGTCTCAACATGACTGAGAAGACACATGACCTAGTAGTAGACCAGTCTCAACATGACTGAGAAGACACATGACCTGGTAGTAGACCAGTCTCAACATGACTGAGAAGACACATGACCTGGTAGTAGATCAGACTCAACATGACTGAGAAGACACATGACATGGTAGTAGACCAGTGTCAACATGACTGAGAAGACACATGACCTGGTAGTAGACCAGTGTCAACATGACTGAGAAGACACATGACCTGGTAGTAGACCAGTCTCAACATGACTGAGAAGACACATGACCTGGTAGTAGACCAGTGTCAACATGACTGAGAAGACACATGACCTGGTAGTAGACCAGTCTCAACATGACTGAGAAGACACATGACCTGGTAGTAGACCAGTCTCAACATGACTGAGAAGACACATGACCTGGTAGTAGACCAGTCTCAACATGACTGAGAAGACACGTGACCTGGTAGTAGACCAGTGTCAACATGACTGAGAAGACACATGACCTGGTAGTAGACCAGTCTCAACATGACTGAGAAGACACATGACCTGGTAGTAGATCAGACTCAACATGACTGAGAAGACACATGACCTGGTAGTAGACCAGTCTCAACATGACTGAGAAGACACATGACCTGGTAGTAGACCAGTCTCAACATGACTGAGAAGACACATGACCTGGTAGTAGACCAGTGTCAACATGACTGAGAAGACACATGACGTGGTATGAAAGACAAAACAAAACAAGATGGGAAATATTATTGACCATACATTGCACTTGTCACTGGCTGTCCATCAGGTTGTGGCAGGAGGACACATATTTTGCTGCCAAAACTGCGCATTTTGGCTTTTCACCCAATAAATATTCGATTTTAGATTAATCTTTTATAGTTTAGAATTCTTTGTATTGAATTATAATATTGTGAAATAAATATTCTCTTTGGTCTGAGTATTTTTCACAGTGTAGTAGGAAATGCAGCTCTGTTTCTACCTCTCCCCTGGAGCAGAGTGAGCACAGCCTGTCCTCTTTGGGCAGCCAGGTTGCCTGTGACGACCGGTCTCTGTTTGTATTTGTATTTTTGTATTTATTAGTGATCCCCATTAGTTCCTGCCAAAGCAGCAGCTACTCTTCCTGAGGTTTATTAGTGATCCCCATTAGTTCCTGCCAAAGCAGCAGCTACTCTTCCTGGGGTTTATTAGTGATCCCCATTAGTTTCTGCCAAAGCAGCAGCTACTCTTCCTGAGGTTTATTAGTGATCCCCATTAGTTCCTGCCAAAGCAGCAGCTACTCTTCCTGAGGTTTATTAGTGATCCCCATTAGTTCCTGCCAAAGCAGCAGCTACTCTTCCTGGGGTTTATTAGTGATCCCCATTAGTTCCTGCCAAAGCAGCAGCTACTCTTCCTGGGGTTTATTAGTGATCCCCATTAGTTTCTGCCAAAGCAGCAGCTACTCTTCCTGAGGTTTATTAGTGATCCCCATTAGTTCCTGCCAAAGCAGCAGCTACTCTTCCTGAGGTTTATTAGTGATCCCCATTAGTTCCTGCCAAAGCAGCAGTTACTCTTCCTGGGGTTTATTAGTGATCCCCATTAGTTCCTGCCAGAGCAGCAGCTACTCTTCCTGGCGTTTATTAGTGATCCCCATTAGTTCCTGCCAGAGCAGCAGCTACTTTTCCTGAGGTTTATTAGTGATCCCCATTAGTTCCTGCCAGAGCAGCAGCTACTCTTCCTGTGGTTTATTAGTGATCCCCATTAGTTCCTGCCAGAGCAGCAGCTACTCTTCCTGAGGTTTATTAGTGATCCCCATTAGTTCCTGCCAGAGCAGCAGCTACTTTTCCTGGGGTTTATTAGTGATCCCCATTAGTTCCTGCCAAAGCAGCAGCTACTCTTCCTGTTTTTGTGATCCCCATTAGTTCCTGCCAGAGCAGCAGCTACTTTTCCTGAGGTTTATTAGTGATCCCCATTAGTTCCTGCCAGAGCAGCAGCTACTCTTCCTGAGGTTTATTAGTGATCCCCATTAGTTCCTGCCAGAGCAGCAGCTACTCTTCCTGGGGTTTATTAGTGATCCCCATTAGTTGCGACTTGTATGCTCTAGTCGGCTGGCCCTCGCTACATATTCGTCGCCAGACCCACTGGCTCCAGGTCATCTACAAGTCCATGCTAGGTAAAGCTCCGCCTTATCTCAGTTCACTGGTCACGATGGCAACACCCATCCGTAGCACGCGCTCCAGCAGGTGTATCTCACTGATCATCCCTAAAGCCAACACCTCATTTGGCCGCCTTTCGTTCCAGTACTCTGCTGCCTGTGACTGGAACAAATTGCAAAAATCACTGAAGTTGGAGACTTTCATCTCCCTCACCAACTTCAAACATTAGCTATCTGAGCAGCTAACCGATCGCTGCAGCTGTACATAGTCTATTGGTAAATAGCCCACCCATTTTCACCTACCTCATCCCCACACTGTTTTTATTTATTTACTTTTCTGCTCTTTTGCACACCAATATCTCTACCTGTACATGACCATCTGATCATTTATCACTCCAGTGTTAATCTACAAAATTGTAATTATTCGCCTACCTCCTCATGCCTTTTGCACACATTGTATATAGCCTCCCTTTTTTTCTACTGTGTTATTGACTTGTTAATTGTTTACTCCATGTGTAACTCTGTGTTGTCTGTTCACACTGCTATGCTTTATCTTGGTCAGGTCGCAGTTGCAAATGAGAACTTGTTCTCAACTAGCCTACCTGGTTAAATAAAGCAGCAGCTACCCTTCCTGGGGTTTATTAGTGATCTCCATTAGTTCCTGCCAAAGCAGCAGCTACTCTTCCTGGGGTTTATTAGTGATCCCCATTAGTTCCTGCCAAAGCAGCAGCTACTCTTCCTGGGGTTTATTAGGGATCCCCATTAGTTCCTGCCAAAGCAGCAGCTACTCTTCCTGGGGTTTATTCGTGATCCCCATTAGTTCCTGCCAAGGCAGAAGCTACTCTTCCTGTGGTCCAGCAACATTAAAGCAGTTCATACAATTTCAAAACATTACAGTACATTCACAGATTTCACAACACACCAAGTTCTCTCAGGCCCTACTCCACCACTAGCACATATCTACAGTACTAAATCCATGTATATGTATAGTGCGTATGTTATCGTTTGTGTGTGTGTGTGTGTGTGTGTGTGTGTGTGTGTGTGTGTGTGTGTGTGTGTGTGTGTGTGTGTGTGTGTGTGTGTGTGTGTGTGTGTGTGTGTGTGTGTGTGTGTGTGGCTTCACAGTCCCGCTGTTCCATAAGGTGTTTTTAAATCTAATTTTACTGCTGCATCAGTTACTTGATGTGGAATAGAGTTCCATGTAATCATGGCTCTGTGTAGTACTGTGTGCCTCCCGTAGTCTGTTCTGGACTTGGGGACTGTGAAGAGACCTTTTGTGGCATGTCTTGTGGGGTATGCATGTGTGTCCGAGCTGTGTGCCAGTAGTTTAGACAGACAGTTCGGTGCATTCAACATGTCAATACCTCTCATTAATAAAAGTAGTGATGAAGTCAATCTCTCCTCTACTTTCAGCCAGGAGAGACTGATATGCATATTATTAATATTAGATCTCGGTGTACATCCAAGGTCCAGCCGTGCTGCCCTGTTCTGAGCCAATTGCAATTTTCCTAAGTCCCTTTTTGTGGCACCTGACCACACGACTGAACAGTG